>NC_071980.1:19190357-19490357 GCF_026283585.1 Hylaeus volcanicus
CTTAGTTCAGCTTAGTACCCTCTAACCCACCCCCTAACTGAGCTCAGTAACCTCTAGCTCTTCATAAATTCTATTACCTAAACCATGGTCAATTCGCTTATCACAAGTCCTCCGTCCTCTCGCCGCATCGAATAAACGAGATTCTATCGTATTAGGAAAAGCGTGAGAAGTGAGAGCTTTCAAAAGGGTGTTTCTAAACTGTCCCAAGTTTCGATTCACCCTCTGTCCACCTCAACATCGTTTCTCGGGCGATCGCGGGTTGGTTCGACCCTCGAATCCTCCTTCTCTATTTGGTCGTATCTGGTCGGCCACGCACGGCAATACCGCGGTATAGGGTCCGGCTGTCATTCGGCGCATTATACGTTTCCAAGATGCATCAGCCTGCGCGACTCTCTGGGAAACTCGGCCGTGGCTCCCGAGGGCGCATGCACCACGCCAGATCTAAAATCGCTATTGCAGTCAACGAGGAGGTGCTTACCGTTTCGCAGCGGGAGTAAACGGTCTGCTTAAGGTACACGTACGACCTGCACGAGGAGCGAACGAGTAACGTAACGCGTAGATAAGATCCTCCGTGAAGGAGAAGAAGAAGAAGACGAAGACGATCGAGAAGAAGAAGAAGAAGCGGCGGAGGAGGAAGAGTCGCGGGAGGGAAGTCGAGGAGAGTGGTCGACGGAGATAAAAGGAGGATAGAGAGGAGGTGGGAGGAGGTGGGTCACCGTCGGAGGCTGAAACGTATGCAGGAACAACGTAAGGCCCCAACGTTAACCCGAGCAGGCAGACTCTCGACTCCTTCGATGCCTCCGCGGGCTGGCGGGTGTAATTGGCCGAGGCCAAGGGAGATCCTATCTGGGCCCTGAATCGAGATCCTCGCACCCGCGACTCACACACACTCGGATCATCGCACGACCGCACCCGGTACGCGTTGTTCGCGGATAGACTACTCGCGATCGATCGGACCTCGACTATCGCTGATACTGTTCTTCGATGAATTTACAAGGATAATCACGGTCGATCGAGAAAGAAATTTTCTGTCGATTAATCGAATAGTTGTAACGGTTTTCATTTTGATTAAGTAGACTATCACGTGGTAAACCGAAGTGTGCTTTAGCTAGACGTAAGAGCAATCACTGATTGGTTCTACTGTTGGCGATACTATTCGTAGATGATTTTACACCGAAGATCTTGAGGATTTACATCGGGTAGAAATTAATTTCTAAATACATTAAACGATAGGTTAATGTATGCTGTGCTTAAACATAAAAGCAATCGCAAATTCTTAAGGTAAGATTTTGGAATAAGATTTTGGATAATTTAAAACTGTTTTTTCATTAAAAAGAATACTTCACGCATTCAAATTTACCTTTGATACACTCTTTAACATTGACTTCAAATATTTCGTAATGACATCAAATCTTAGTCATTCCCTCTGTGAAATTCTTTCGTCTCTGATGGTGTCGACGAATCCACTACACCTTCTTAACACATTCGCAACCCCTAACGTGAATTCGCGTCACTTCAAATTCTATTCCTGGTTATAAACAAATAATGAAAACGTTTTTATTTTATACACTACATATTTTCAACATCCATATTTCAAAACAAATTTTCCAATTTTTATCTTCGCCCCAGGGATACGAATTTGCAATGTCCCGTTTCAGAATTTTATTATTCTTGTCAGTACTCGGTATTAGAAACCTAGAATATCTGCCGATCGCGAATGTGTTAATTGAGAAAATATTGATACACCAAGGTACTTTCAACCCCCAAATTGAGAATGCCTTTCAAACACGTGCAAATAATAATTCACCCATCCGTTACAGAAGCAGTTCGACCGAAACAAGTATCCGTTTTCTCCGTGACGGTTATCGAGATGTATCTGTATGCAGAAGGGCCGCGTGTCGAGGCGTCGAGATGAATCGAAATTCCAGCTTTTTCCGTGTAAAACGCGCAAAGGGAATCGATCAGAGGCATTCGAGCGGGGAAAGTCGTAACCGTCTCAGATTCCGATGCCACCCACTAGGTAAACCGATACCATGCACCGGCGTGTAGACAATAGTAATACCGAGCGTGCAATGGGTCAATGAGGTGCTTGTTATGGGGAACACGAAATACTTTGCATACCCCATAGATATTCATCGCTCCGCCTGGCCGTGCGCAGCGAACGAGCCGCGGCTACGGCCGTTCAGCCTCGGGTGAAACTCAGGAAACACTCGGGTTTATAAATGGAAACCCAATCGATATGCGCATGACCGCACGAACGACACGTCGCTATAAGTCGCATTATGAAATAACGAGAGAGAAACACCGATTCCACGGCTTTCCCACACGGCCATAATTCGATCCAACCGGGACGAATCGTCCAATTTCGAATCGAACTCGAGCGATCCTACTTGGGGATTCGTGAAACGAGAGATCCTCGAGACGTGATAAAGGGCTCTCTAAAATGGGTGGTAGGATTTTGGGTTTTGTAATCGAACACAGATGGTAGGATGTACGCAAGATTTGTTTAAATTTAACGCTAGGTTTAAGGAGCATGGTCATTTTGACCCATTATGAATTTCACAAGGAATGTTATAGGAACCATTTATATTCACTAATTTATATCGATAATGTAAAAAAAAATATATATTATAATAATATGTATAAATGAGTAATATGTATAATATGTGTATACTTATGTAATATGTAATATGTTTAAATGCATAAATAAAAATGTATAAATACACATCCAAATTACTTTAGGAATGAATATAAACGTGATCGAGAAGTCCTTGCATAGTAAACATTAAAAAAAATAAAAACTATATACATATCGAATTGAGTAACCTCCTCCTTTTCGAAGTCGGTTAAAAAGGAAAGCAATGGAGCGAAGATGCTTCCAACCTCCGTAAACCTAGCGAAATCAATTTATGTGAGAAGAGATGATACGGTTCCATTAAAAAAGGAAATGGATTTGCATTTAGCAGGTTCATCGCTGCATTTATGCAAAAAGCGAAACCGCATACAGATAGAATTTATATCATTCAACTTAATCATTACACTTCTACCTTCGCAGAAACCAATTTGTATAATTGCTTCATAAAACTTCATGTCAATGCCCTTAATGCGAAGTAAATGCCCCTGTATCCTCTCAATTAAAATGATCTCGGCATCTTTGAAAGTATATTTTTTTCAACACTGGAAAACGCGATAAAGCGTAATTAAGAGTAATTCTATTAACGCGTATTTTTTCTAATTTTCAAGTATTCCTATTTGTTTTAGTTAGAATAAAAACATGTTATGTTACTCCAGGTAAATCCATTATTTGTAATTGAGCAAATTTAAAATTGATTTGTACAATAGGACACTTAGATCATTGGTTAACTTTTAATCTTATTATTTTTGAAAATTTTCTTTATCGTATGAGATATGTAATTCCTTTCTAAAATTAGAGAAAATTATAAAAATTATGAGATTGAAGAAACATTAGGTTCAGGGAATCCGTCTAATCTGTTTAATCTGTTTCAACTAGAGATATAAATGATTGAACATAAAGGCACATAATTAATTCCTACACCTAATAACTATGCGATTTATCAATCAATGCGCATTGTAGGGTTAATTAGGGTCTTGTATCCTCTGAAGTTAACTCTAATCGTTAACGTGACGTACCGAATCGTTAGCACAAGACTGAGCAATCATCTCGACGAACTGTTCCAACAATTCCAAGAATTCAGGCCCATCGAACCGAGTCGCGTCAAAATTCGGTCGACAATCCTCACTGAAGGCGGTAGCCACGAGTAAAAGAATTTCACACGCACCTGGCACCTGGATCCTCGTTGTTCCACGGTTTGCTCGCGAGTAGAGGAGTAGAGGTGGCATTCCGAGAGTTCGTGCTGGTCTCACCGTGGTATCGCGACCGCAGGCGGCAACCCCATATTACGAATGTTTGTCGATGCGCGATAAACGCACGCATCGTAATTATGCACGTAATTCACTTAATTTGACGTTTCTCCTTCGTTACACGGTGCCTGCGTGTTCCGAGGTAACGAACTTTATTGGTAAGAGAGCGATTTATCGTTCTCCCCGATCTCACACGATTTCTGCCCCTGCCACGTCGCAGTACCGTTTATACGGGGACGAGGTGCGCGCGTTTCGGTTCACACCGATTTAAACAGCGATTCGCGAATCCTGAGCGCTGCGGCTTGCGGGACGCGGTGACGGCTCGTTTCGCCTTTCCGTCGATTTACGATACCGAACTTCGGTTGAAACGAATGTCGCGGATGCGAGTATACCACCGATACCGCTTTTACGATCGTCCCATTGTAAATCATAGATCCTGGCCAGCTGTGGGCTCGATCGATACGTATCTAGGGGAGGGTCACGTTTACACGGGTAATGGGGAAATTAAGTAGCCACGGTGGGTAGTCAGCTGAAAATATTATTTTGAGTATTATTTCTTACGAAATAGTCTGAATTTTTTCGAATTTGTCTTAAATAAAAAATTGAAAAATTGTGATTGATGGAAATGGAAATTCAAATAAACAAGGTAAGCAGTTAGATCAAGCACTGTTATTTAAAATAGTATTATCCTAAATAATTTTGCGCAATACTATTGATAGAAAGAATTTAGAATAATATTATTAGTCTGAATAAATAATACAAGCATTACTATTTGCAGTAAGATTAGCTCCTTTAACAAATACTTATACAATAATACGTTGAATCCCATACTAATACTTGGTTAATAATGTAATATGATTTTGAGAATTAATAATATATAATTGATAATTATATAATCTAATTTTTAGGGTAGTTTTCATTTTTTGAAAACCTGTTTAAAATTCATGAATCCTATACAGATTTATTTTCTTGAATACTTTACTTTTATAATGAATTTATTCAGTTCCCTAGTGAAAAGCACTGTCACTTATATATGGCAGTCAACGTATTTACTCTTACTGGTGTAAGGAATGCATATCACCCCCTACATAATATGATAACGATACGATTCATGAATAAATCTAAAATACGTATTTTCCATTTGTTTGCACGTCACACATCGCTCTGAATTTACCGATCTCGGAATCGATTCTCTCGAATACCACGTAGCGTTTGCAATCGTCTGGGAGAATCGAGGGACTCGCTTTTGTTCGAGGATTAACGATATCAGAGAAGATCCTAGAACGTGACGGGTATCGAGTGTTGAACTGGTGGAACCGTCAGAAATAAACGTCCGGGATATCGATCTGCCTCGATACAACGAGCTACGATGATTCGATTCGAAAGCTTAAGACGCATTAAGTGCCTTCGAGTTTGAAATTTTAGGAATGACGAGGTGTTATGGCCAGAACATGTATAAACTTTACTGTTTCCTCATTTTTTACTATGCCAAGACACAGGAAGAAGAGATCCTGGAAGTACAAAACATCGATATAATTATCTCAACGAGTTATATTTTTTAAGATCTGTCGACACAGGAATTCGACACATTTAGGAATTCAAGAGTTTTTTATTTTATGTTTCATTCGAGGAACTGTTTATTAAATTCGATTTCCTTACTACATGTATTATGTACTACTTACACAAACATGTATTTATTTCTTCTTCCTGATTCATCATCAATTTCCAAATACTGTATAGTACACTCAATTACCTTAATCGATAACGTCCATTTAGTTGTTTATCGTGTTACCTCAATTAAATTTCGTCTTGTTAGTCTATCTTTATATTTACCCATCAAATATCATTATTAATTTGTACTTATACGATGATTATCTTTCGCGTTGGTACCGCGTTATCTTTTATTCATAGGACTCGTTCACGTTTTTGAGAGTAATTCTGATTTTCACTAATTAATTTGATTAAGTGGGTTTTCTGTTGCTGTATACTCCGTATTGCATATGGATTTCGTGCGGCTGTTCAACGTTTCCAACCTTTCCAACGCAGAAGGCTCGAAACGCAAGATTTAAACGTATATTATGATATAAAGATGGTTTCGTCTAACAACACCGCGCTCGCGTATGTATTCGCAATCTCGCTAGAGATTAGACCGAGCATACGTGTTTCGAGTAGCCAATGGTGTTACAATAACAGCGTATTATTCCCTTAACCGAGCCAAGAAGGATATCAAGATAAATCCTGTTTATATGCGCCAGATGAACACCCGATTAATATCGCGCTAACGTGGTGCTAAGAGGAAGTGTTATGCAGTCGAATGAACTTTAATTTGCCATACACCCTCATGAACTTTAATGTCCGTTCCATCGCTGGGTGCTCGTTAATTAATTCAATTTAATATTACACGTATCGAGTTCACCTAGATATTCATTTGTAACAACGGCTTAATAATTTATTGAATTAGCTACGTTGGGTCTACTTAACATTAGAGAGTAGCAATTAAGTTTATACGCACTTAGTGTTAATTGAAGCCGGTGGATATTAAAAACATTCTTCTATTATCGTTCTTTTATTTACATGAAAAAAAAGTATACGTAATGGTGTTTTAAAAAAATCATACATATATTTTAAATAATAGAAGGAGAACAAAGAAAATGTTCTGGACAGTCACTGATTTCAATCGCCATTATCGTTGCTTATTAATTTCAAAATGTTTACTTTTTCAAATGATGTCTACAAATGAATATAATTTCATGGAAACACGAACCCCGAATTATTAAAACTCAAATCTACCAGAATGCTTACCCTTACGGGTTGATTTACATCACATATGCAAATTTTCGTTTGTTTAGCGCTGTTCTCAAGATGAGCGAGCGTGTAACGCGACGAGAGCACACTTAAGCTGATTCAAATTTATGTGGAGGAGGATTTCGTGTCTTGAAACGAAAAACGTGATCCCCGAGTTTTCGTGCCGTGTGGCCGTAAACTCCATGATAGATCTGCTTTCGAGACGCTCAGCTATTTGGTATACAAGCTTGCGACTAATCGATTCAATGTTGCCGTTCCCAGATGGACAGTCCGTGCATCGACGACTTTACGATCGGCTTTTAGATTCTTTGGCTTCCCCTTTGCACGCAAATATCGTGCCAACACGGTGGTTGCTTATACTTTGGCAGCTCGCTTTTCCTGGCGATGAAACGCGCGAGTTACGCAAACTCGAGTGAAACATTTGCTATGAGCGGAATATGGAAGTATTTACTGGAAGGTCTTTAAAGAAGTCTTAGGACGACTATAAGTATCCCTGGAAGGGACAATAAATTGTTTGAGTGATATAGTTACTCGGTGACCAGTAATTAAAGTAATTGAAATTATGAAAATGAGTAAACTTACAAGAGAATTAGAATGAAAATTCATGCATGCACATATCTGCGAAAAGTCAACAGAATAATTCAGATGGGTGCAATAAAATAAAATAAAACGTAATAATTTGATAATAAATAAATCTTGCAAGAGATAAGAGTAATTAAAGCTAATACCCGCGTTATAAAACTGCAGAAAAATGCAGATTATTCACACTCTTATAAATCATGGGATGAAACGAGATAAACGAATTTATTAATTCCGCGAATACTTACGCGGCTGAAATAAAGTATCGCCGGAATAATTATAAAGGGTGAAGCAACACGCACGTTTCACAGTAACGAATCTCTTCCGTTTGACGAAGGTGCAACGATTATGCAGATTTCCCGATCCTCTCGAATCAGATTGCGTGACAGACGCGCTTGGGTACCGTCCACTTAGCCCTCTGGCAACCCGTTAGAGCGATATTACGTAAACGATGAGGATAAAAACATAGTCGAAAGACAGCAGTGTATCATTTTGGATTATAATTTCTGGCCAGAGATGGATCCATTAAATTACCAGCACACAGAACCGTCGTTACCATTGAAACTCAGTTATTTGCGTAAACATTAGTCCCCAGAGCAACGAATCGACGTTCATCGAGGAATCGTGGCGTTTTCTACATTCTGTGAGACTTTGTTCCTTTGGTAGTTATCCTGAGGCCATTTGGCACGGTTATAAATCATCTGGTCGAAGGAACAGAAAGTAACATGTCGAGAATGAATAGCATTTCGTATATTGTTATACCAAGTTGTCTAGGTGATGACAACTGTGATTCAAAGGTTCAACTTTCTAGGAATGGCGTCGTTTCTCCTAGATCTGGAAGGGTTCGCGGACACTGTTCCAAGAGGGCTAATCCAGTTAGTTACAAAAATCTGTAATTATTATAATTGTACAGTGCATGGTCTCCAATGAGTGCATTGCATACATTCACTCATAGTTTTGTTGATATATTCTGCATATCGTAGATCTGGAAGGGTTCAGACACTGTTCGAAGAGGACTAATCTAGTTAGTTACAAAATTCTCTAATTATTATAATTGTACAGTGCATGGTTTTTAATGAGTGCATTGCATACATTTACTCATAACTGTGTCGATACTTCTTGAATCTGATATTTCTTCTACTCACTGCTTGATCGCCAGAATACGACACAAAGGTCTCTAATCCTTAAATCTGGGTTCGATGACCAAGACTAACAACTCAATCGTAATCCAAGCATCAGAGCCCAACAAGTTCAGTTCAGATAGCCTTCCTCGCTCTACCAAGACAAAGTTCCATCTCCTCCAAGTTCATATTTCCAAAGAAAGCTTCGTCATTCCCAGACTCTGATCGTCCAAGCCTATGGGGCTCCATAGGACACGTGACCCATAAGCTTCCATAGGTGGACCTGTAAGTGGTAGAACGTTTTACCACCTTTGTAAATGTGCTGTTCGCGATTTAGTGCATCGCGTCTGTTGTTCAGCGTCGTGTGCATCGTCGCCGCGGACCAAGAGCCACGAGAGGCCGTCTCTGAAAAGAATTCCGAGCGGCGTGCACTCTTGTCTGTGCAGGTGCACGCACACGCGTCTACCTGGCTGGCCGGCTCGCTGACAAGCCGCTCCCGCGGGCAAAGTTCAATGCTAGGAGCTCCTTCTTGTTTTATGTACCGGATTACGCTTCGCCTGGCTCGGAAGTAGCATCTCCCTGGAGGCTCGCGGCTCTCGCCGCGCCGTCGGAGAAAAACCAACGTAAAAAGGTCGAGAGGGATGCGTCCGGTTAGAGCTCTTCTTTAACGCCAGCCAGTAGCGGGAACATGGCCCGTGGAATTGATTTCGTACCTAAATCTTGACGCAGCCTCTTCACTCCTCGCGTCTCGTATTTCGATTCCCAAAGACCTATTTATTTCCCTTCATTTACTCGTCATTTAGAATGCTACATAACAGAATCTCCATCTTCATCGTCAGTTATACAATTTATTTTTATTGATCTTCTCTGTGATTATCCACCCAAGTGTCATCATTAATGTGGATCTTTGTAAAGTAATGTTTTCTTCTAATTAATTTAAGTAGGTTTTCTATCTCAGGATGCTCCATGTTGCATATGTCCCTCTACGTTTATAATAAATAACATTCCTGTATGTATTTAGACTAAATTTTGTTTCGTACAGTCCTCTAGGAGTATATTATTCAAAATATGTCACTTGGACATAAGGATCACTTGATCAATAATGGCCAGAGAAATTACATCATTTAACCCTTTCAGATCTGAATCTTTTTTTCTCGTACTGATGTAGTTTAATTTTTAGGGTTAACTTGGACTAATATTAGTGTGGAAAAATAAAAAAAGAATTTAATAGTGTAATTTTCGAGGATAACTGATCTTTTGCTTCATCTGTACATAGGTGAATAATTCGTCCTAAACTATATTGTCGGTAACTTTTAAATTTTGTGTCTACAATTATAGACGTCAGGTCTGAAAGGGTTAAAAGCATCAATATTTTTAGTTCAATCCACGCATAAGTAGATACTGCTTGTGTTATTGGGTATTACAGGTCGTTTCGCACGAAAGAAACATACAATTATATAATCAGGTAGACTGGAAAGTAATGCCGTTTTTGCAATTTTAAATTCTTCTTTATCACTCATCAGCTCATCGATTTTTATCGATCTGCCATTGAAAATTTGCACAGTAGATGACAAAAGGCCAAAAAGTAGAATTTAATGTAGATTAAACAACATTACCTTCCACTCTATCTAATATATATTCAACTAGAATGGAACAACCCTACGTAACTATCACTTTCTAACAACAAGTAGCATTGCAATTTCTAGGTAAGTCCCTGGAGAACTGGAGAACATCACTTTAACTCCTCTTCTCCCCGGTATCAACTTAAGTCTTCTTTACCTGCTATTATAATCTACATACTCAATTATTGAAATAAAAGACACATGCTCACCCCCACCAGTGTTGCAATGAGGGCAGAAATCTTTCTCTTTCTTTGTCGTGAACGAAATGATCTGGGCAAAGCGCGGTTCCGCGCAGTCCCGTGAAAAGGACGGTAGAATCCGGCGATTGGCGCGCGAGTCGAAGGATCCATTCGCCGAAGGTGAACATTTGAACCCGGCGCGGCGGGCGTTAACGCAGCGGAGGACGTCGTAACGAGGATCGAATGGATTACACGTGCGAGTAATGACGTCGAGTCTCCTGGCGGTAGCGACCAGTAGCCGCAGACGAGAGAATTGAAGCCTATCAGCCGCGAGGAACGCCGAGAGTAGCTGCGACGCGAGGTTAATAGAGATCGCGTCAATCTACCGGTCTCTACATGTATAATATTCCGTGTCAGGGTCGCCTGGGCGAGGAAAAATCGCCCTTTACTGCTGCGCGCCTCGAGCAACGACGGGGAATATTCATTTTACTGCTCGTTCATTTTGGACGGATCGAATCGACGTTCTCCACCTTCGCCCTTTCCGTCGATGACAGCCGAAGGTGACTCTGTTCTCACGCTCGTGCTTTACAGAGCTGGACACTCTTTGATTTCGTTGAAATCGTGCAACTGGTTGTCGAGTAGCCAAAAGTCAAGGCAAAGGATTTGTGTACTCTTGTGGCAGTTTGAGAGACGTATATGAGTACTTGGAAGGTTGGTACAGTGGCCTGTTTTAAGGATATTTTTATAGAGAAACGAACGATGTTGTTTGTGTGAGAGTTATTGCATCTACACTTGTTTATCACAGAATGTGAAAATATTTTTTGATATTGAAATAGAGTTTCAACTTCAGCTGTGTGTGTGTTCGCCATACTTAGAATTCCAAGGGGCAGGGATCAACTCAAAATCGATGAATGAAAAAAATTTTATCAGCGTATTAGTATAGGCAGTTGTGCACGGACCATTTTTCCACAAATTGTTGGTTTGACAAAACTAGAACGTCTTCGATGTCGATTCCTTTGCGAATGTTGAGAATACAAATATACTTGGAGGACCTACGGTGGACAGATCAATGAGTAGCCATTTTTCAATATTTACAATATAAATTTGAAAGAATATATTATTGCAATGTGTGTACATTCAACTAAAATTTCAACTTTCTCGGTAAAAAATTCTTAAAGATTGGTTTGATATTGCGAGGTCAGAAAGTGGTAGCCTGATCTGAAGGGTACAAATTCAAGCCACGTTTGTTAATTAACCAGTGCGAGAGGAAATTTTCATACATATCCGAAAAATGTCAGACATACATTATAGCACTTGCAGCTTCGAGCAGCGATATATCGCTCTTTGGTACTTAAAGGGTTAATCTAAAAAACAGTAGTAGCTCTATCAATATTAAATGGCTTGCATATACTTATGCATGCTCCAAGTGCAACTATATAATTTTTTCCAAGCATTAAAGCCTGCTCATTGTAGAGTTACATACAATTCTGTCAAAAGACATGAAGGAGTTTCCATAATTCAAGTATAATAAAGAAAAATCATGAAATATGATACATTGAAAACAATTAAAGGCACTCGATGCCGACACTACCAAAAAATGGCAAAAATGGCCAATTCGATGGGGAATCCCTTCGAGTCTGCCATTACGGCACATTAAACTCTGCTCCAATTGCGCTAAACGAAAACAAGGAGAGGCGTGGTGCACGGTTTTTAGACGAGTCAGAGGCGAGTCATCTCGATCCATCGATCTCTCCCTCGCCCTCCATCGATTGGTTACTTGTTCGTTAACGTCACGCGTGCAGTGTGTCGATGTCGGCGCCGATAAGAGATAACGCTAGGTTTCGATGTATAATTATGCTTCACGCGGAATCCAACCGAGTACGAAGTGGATCGTATTTTCCTGCAACGGTCTTCGCATCGTTAGACACCGGTATTGTCCATTAATCGGATCGAAGCGATCGCGTAACGAGCCTGGACGCGAAATCGAATTTACGGTCAATTGGTAACGGTCGAGAAATGATCTTGTCTTCGACGATGATTGCTAATTGATCGACTGGAACGAGCGTTACCGTCGACCCCACGGTCTTATCGCAAGTTTCCTTCGATGCGATAGTAACTGAAAAATCGTCGTCCCTTCCGCGGTGGCACAAAGGTTGCAGCTGAGAAAAGAAGCGCGATATTCCATCAAAGAGGCTAAATGTTCCATTAAAAATTGCATAGACACATCTTTATGGTATGCATCTACGTAGAAAAGAAAATTCTTTCAACTGTTGAAGGGGAGGAAATAGAGGCAATCATTGTAGTTCCCCTTTTCTGCTGTTTTTAGGAGGAAGGAGGAATTAAATGAAATTATTATTTATGGCGTTTATGTTTGTGCTGCCTAGCCATTTCGGTTGATTGATATAATGAAGCATTCCATCGGTATGAAAATCATAGATTACCAAACTCTAGTAATTTCATTTTCTGTCCAAGATATCCTAAAGCCTTCAGAGTAGATGTTAGACACTGTAAAGTTTAACAAATACCTAACCCAGGCCATATAAAAAACCTCGCGAAATTTATCGAATGTACTACAAAATGAAACGAGCATATAGTTAGAAGAACATCTCGTAAAACCTCTCCGGCATTTCAAAATTGATTAAAGCAGATTAAATTGTGCATCGCGAGGAATCTTACAAGAATCCGCTGAGGAATTTTTCTTTTACGATGGAATACAACCAAACCGGCATTTTCCCTAATTACTTACACGGCTCGAAACGAGAGGATCTAAAAATCCGTGATCTTTAAATTGCTAATTGTCTAGTTTCTCTTAAAAAAGAAAAGATGCGAAAATTACATGAATTAAAATGCAGATTAGTTGTATAAATATTCACATCGGGCAGACCTAATCTGGCTTAATCACTGAGCGAGTATGTATTCCTCTTGCCTATGAGAACAGGAACACGTGTTTCGTTGAAGTTAATTACGATACGAGAAAATAAATTATGTAGATTCGCGAAGACATAAATTTAGAGATACAGTCATGAAAAGCCACTTGGGGGAACGTATTCGTGAACAGAAATTTTTTACGTTTACTGTGATTCTTGAGATAAAATGCTTGGGGTGAAGACTAATGTAGAATAATAGGTACATTTTACCAGCGTTGGACTTTCTTAAAGGTTTTCCAAACGAAGCTTTAGTATTGTGAATGCTGATATTTACAGAGCGTTTATCTTTTTGTTCAGGTGGAATTTTGTATAAGTGATTGAAAATATAAAAAAATTATGATGTTCATATCGATGCTGGATACTTAAACGACATCATCCTTTACGTTTAATTGTGAATATGTCTTCATTTAAAATGAAGAGTCGAATCTACAAGCAAATTTAATTTAAAGACTAGGTTATTATTTTGATAATAAAAAGTGATATTAAATTTGCTGTTTTACAAAGAAAATTTACCATCTCCTTTTGCAACAATTCGTGACTCAAAAAGCTATAAACTTGTCCCTCGAGTAATTGCAATCAATTTGAACTGCGAGACATTTCGTAGTTGCCAGTGAATGGGTTAAGAAGTAAAATTCTAAAGCCCCTTTCGGAAAAGCCTTTATACAATTACGAAGGTGGTTATTATTGCATACGTATACCATCATCATTTTTGGAGGATGAAAATCCTCGCATTTTGATTTATTTTCGCAAACCTGTTTCGCCCCCCTCGGCGGATGATCCGTGGAAAAATGGCAAAAAAGCGTTCGTATATCCACAGGGGAACTTTTACCGGCTCGTAATTGAACGTTATCGCGTTTTACGTTGATTCTTTATGAAAAGGAATTCCATCGTCGGAAGAAGATGCAATTTCGACCCGTCGACGGTCACCGATAGAAGGTTTGTAGGCGTAATAAAGCTTTTTTACCGAAATTAAACGGAGTTCGTTACAATCTGTTGTTGCACCGACGATCGCCTATCTCTTCGCTTCCCGAGCCCCCTCTGCGAGGCCCCCTCCACCATTTGCCGGGTGCTTCATCCCTCCTCTTTCTATCTCCCCGAGCCGAAGCTTATTATCATTATTTCGCGATAAAGGTATGAAATAATCGAGAAGACGTTCTCTATACCACACTTATCGAGCTGCGCAAGTGGTAGGCATCGGAGGGGTGAAGAGGAGGAAGAAGAAGATGGAAACCGGAGAGTATATATCTAAGAACCGGGTACGATGTCGATGCCGATACCTAATCGATCGAGATCCAATCGAATATTATGGCTAACGAGCTGTCACGCCTGCCTGAACACGATGTTGGAATCATCCTTTTCCACGGGCAACGAGATCCTTCACCCCGTATCTGCCTTCGCCTAACCTCTCCGCTCGCTTTCCAACGTTATTTGACAAGGGGGAAATTTATGCTACCAGCTCGCATCGATAACGATCCGCGATCGCGCGGTGCGTTGCTTCTTTAATAATTAATTTACCGAGGAATACGGTATCGTTACAGCTGCTACGAAGCGAACGTTGCGAGAGGGCAACCGCGGGTATAATTAGGTTTGCAATAAGCACGATTCAATGCCGATAAAAAAAAAAAAAGAACTGTTTCAGGTCGGCGTTGAAAATGTTTCACTATGCGCAATTATTTATGAGGACTTTTGAGTCTACTTCTTGGTTTTCGTACTGCTTGGTTTCTCTTGATTGGCAACAATCAATTTCAATTTGCACATACATTCCATTGGAATTGCAGTTCCGAATTTTTATAAGAAATTGTTGTATTATTTGCCTCTTGAAATTAGAATAATTTCTTTCTCTGGCATTCCTATTTTTAACAGAAGTAAATATTAAAGAATCCAAGATAGTCAAAACCCTTTGTACATTTTTTGTGAGATACATATATATGTACACACAACACGATGTACTTGCCTAGATGCATTCTTTTATTTCTTTGATTATTACGTCGAGTACTGTGGCTACTATCTACGCGAATGCACACGAAACACGCCTCTTTAGATTAACACATAGTTGTAAATGTTAATAATAAACATTCTTAAGTATTTCGTGTGCCACTTACTTCGTATTCTCCAATTTCAGTCACACGACACATTTTTAACACTAAACCTACCACGACAGGTCGAATGACCGTGTTCTATTTTTTGTGTACAATTCTTATATACAACATAAAAATTATATAAAATTGTTTCACGTATTATTGAATGTAGCATCATGTGAAATATTTCTGGTCACGGTAGAAATAGATGCAAATAAATGTCGGTAGGTTTAGTGTTAAAAACAACTTTGTGGCATCACCCGGAAAAATTATAATACAATACACGTTGCATACCATTCCACATTACCCAAAATTCCATCTCATGGAAAGAGTCACTTCGTATTATCTGCCTCGCTAGAGCAAAAGGTTGTCTCCATCTTTCAAAATCATACCTGAGCTACCTGCATGTCGTCACGCGATGGGCAACAGTGTTGTCCGACAAATTTGCAACTCGTCGCTCGAACGACACACGCGACAAGGAACAGGACGAGAAAAAGGAAAGAAACCAGACACTCGCGAGGGTCCCGATAGTCTGGTAAAAGAGCAATAAGCGTATCCCAAGACGATCAAAAGGGAGGTTCGCGGTAGCCACCTCGGGCAACATGGAAAAAAGTGGTAGACTGTGCGTTTCCAGAAGCGAGAGATCGCCGCGGAGGCGGATTGACCTGGTTGGTTAACGACGTGGGAATAGTCCTTGGCAACACCTTCCTCGCCGCGAAGCAACCGATCCTCCGGTTCCGTCCCTTCCCTGCAACTCACCGAGTGGACTGGTCGGTGGTCGATGAGGTGACATGATTGCAAGACTTATTGGGTACCCCTGATGGTATCGAACTGTACCAAACTTCCGAAGTATTAGGTTGTCCCAAAAGTTTCTTTCGCTTTATTAATAAGTTAATACGCGCACAATAGTTTATGTTTTGTGTTACATTACTGAATTGTGCACGATTCATTTTGCTCCATTACTGTTACAACATGAATATCTATGAAATTAGATTGTCTATTTATATAAACACGACCACATAAAATAATTGAGTGCAACTCGCGAAAGAAACTTTCGGGACAACCTAATACATTAATATTTCAAGTAATCACATGAATTATGTATAAAGCAAGAGAGTCTTGACTTAGATATTCATTAAAGGCATATGAGATTAAATCTGAAAGTTTAGTTAATTAACCTAAATTAATCTGAAGGCTTTTCTAAACTTAGAAGTTGGCAATATGAGTTGCTACCCTTGCTTACATCTTTCTCAATCTCATGTAGTCGACTTATAGAAGAGACCTAATCCAGACCTAATCACTTGTGTGAAATCACCAGGTACTGCTTCCATCAGTGTTACTAAATTTTCCTAAAAGTCTACTTCCTCGATTAGTCATTTAGTTATTACCTAACGCAGACCTAATCACTTATGTGAAAATACCAGGTACTGCTTGCATCAGTGATACTAAACTTATCTACAACTTTGCTTCTTCGATTAGTCATTTATTAGTTATTACACTTCAATGAAATAACCACCTATGTAGAACATTTGTATCAATACTTCTTAACTTGCCTACAAATTCTACGTTTAGACCAAGAAATCCAGGTACTATCTGTATCAGTATCCTTCAGCTACCGAATCTTCTACATTTCTCCATTCAAATACACAAGTACCAACGATGCTCTAACTGAATAATAAATAAACTAACCTAGACCATACTTTAATCGTTAACTACGACTCTCCAGTAAACATACCCCTAATTATTCATTAATTCAATCTGCAACCCAATAGATCGAAGCCTCAACCTGGAAGCTGGTGTCGAAGAAACGGTTGACTACTCCGAATGACGTCCGCGCCTTTTACAAAACGAGCAGTCGCGAGGATCCGAGTCACCAAGACGCGATCCATCTCGAGCGACAGCGTATCGTCCATTCAGGATGCTACCGATTCGGTGCTGATAACTGGCGTTCGGTTAATCCTCGTCCACGTAATGGACGTTTCGCCGTGTCCTCGTCGAGGCTCATAATTTATTCCCCGTAACAAGATGTTCCTCTCGAAAGGCGATGTTAGACGTTTTTCAACGGTAGTCGGTAGTTGGTCGTTGAACAACACGTACCGAATACAAATCACCGATGCCCTGTCCGCGATACCGCGATGGTGCGCAAAACACCGATCCTCCGGAGTCGAGGACTTCCAAATCAACTCGTAAATAAATTCTCTGGGAGGGTTTTTGCGTCGGTCGGCGGACGCGTAGCGCAAGTACGATCGCTAAGAAGCGTCTGGACGCGGTTTCTTTCACCGGAGCAAAACCTGGACTCGATCTGCTGGCAAAACGTCGTTTCTTCCGTTTAAGCTCGCGCACAGGGGACATTGAAGCTCTTCGTCGTCGGTACGATGTTCTATTTACCTGGGATCGGCTGGTAAACTCGCGCTTGGGCCTCTTAACAAAGCGATTGGAGTTGGAGGGTAGCATCGAGAGGTGGCGTAGGTCTTGGATTGGACCTAAACATGGTCGAGTAAGGTTTCGTTCGAGATAAATGTGTCTGGTAGATGGCGATCCTCTGTTGTTAGGCTGGGAAGCATTCTATCAACTTGGTGATGTTGTTAGAAATGTGGATGACCACGATAAAATCTTGTTGTGTGATATTTGTATGGTGTGTTGATGATATTTGGTGGAAAAGTGGGTACTGTCTACAGAAGAAGACTTTTAAGGTAAATATTTTTAAGTAAGCTCCGAATCACTGATGCAAATAATGCTTGGAAGGTCTACATAGTTATTTCAAAACTGACCAACTATCCTGATTATTTAACTAAACTTCAAAGTTCTTGGTCATCATTTCTGTATACTCTGAAGTCGTAGAACAACAAGACGCTTCAACTTCCTTAATGAAAATCTTTCATTCTCTCTTCTTTCAATGAAGATCCTCTTTTTCTGTTCAGTCCTTTAAGCTCTCCTAAAATACGTCCATGCATCAACATTTAGTAGAAATTAATTTCCATGGCCAAAATGGATCCTATTCCAGGTTTTGTCTAAATCTGAGTTCACCAACTATCGAAATAAATAGCTGAAACGGTACCAGTCGGGTCTTTTGAAGATTTTTCCAGGAAGGTGGACGATTTGCGCTAATTCCACTATGGAAAGCCCCCCCCCCCCCCCCCATCGGTTCTTGCTGCGTCGGTTCCGGATACCGTGCACTATCTCGCGCAACACACCTGTACAGGTATTCTATATAACGAGGTTTGCGCTCGGTGTCACCGACGCCTGGGTCACCGTATACGGTGGAATATTACCGCCATTAATCAACGACAGACCGTCGCGGAGGTGACGACAGTCTGACAGTTCTTTTCTGCTCCACTCGGCTCTGGATTTTGCCTCGCAGCTCGGGATACCTTGCAGACCGTCTCGCTGCCTGCTGCACTTTGCAAGGAATTCCACGTGTTCCGTGAAAGAGTTGGTTTCTTAAAAAACGAGGGGAAAAAGGAGAAGAAACGGAGCTCTGGCATTGTGTCGCCGCGAGATATCTTGGAACCCCGCGTGGAAATAAAACTGTCGACCCGCTGCGTCGAGGAGCGACGTAAATCGGTGACGTAGGGCGATTAATCCTTGTCCATTTTCTCGAAAAATGTTTACAACAATTGATATCGTTACGGACGATTCGTCTAGTTATTTGGAACTGCGTCGCGTGTTGCTAGGACTCGATATTTTGGCCAATCGTTTCTAGCAATTACAATCAAACATTGATTTTAGAATGTATATTCTATCATTCAGAGTTTGTGTTATTTTGTTTTTTGTGTTTTATATTAAGGATTGTCCTGAATATCAATTTTTTAAAGAAAGGACAAAATTGGAAGGAATTTCGATGCAATAATTATCATACTATGAATACCTTTATATTATAAAATTCAAGAATCTTATCAAGCCATCATTGTCCAAGTTGATACCATGAATTATGCGAAGAAAATAACTTACCTAGAAATAATGTCTTGGAAAGAGATAGACCTAAAGCACAAGAAGCCATTCATAGTACAACCTCTCAGGCAGAATAAATAAATCTCAATTGCTTTTATCCTATCAATTAATTCGCTTACGTTATTATACATATTTTTGTACCAGTAACTATATCAACAAGTGAGACATTATCACAGTTCGAGAAACAATCATCACTGTAATTTAACAGGCTTGACATGGACCACTACGCAGAACACAAAGAGCTTCCAAGTGGCTCTAAGATTCAATTCTAAACGTCGGACAATCCCCAACGCAGACTACATACCTGTTTTTCATCAGCTTAGCGTCGAGAAATCTCCGATTTTCCATCTGAAAACGCGCTCGTTCCTGAATTCCCAAGAAGAAACGAGCGGCACCGAGCCCAAACCGAAAAACCGTGCACCGACGCGGAAAACCGGGGACAATGCCCGGCGCAATAACTCGCCCTAGCTGCGAGATGTGTTTTTAATTCCGCATAAGTCCGCACGGTCCACCGTGACGGGGTCGGCAGGTGGTGTGGGTGGGTTTCTCCCCCGGGGAGAAGACGTTATTAGCGGGGGCATTAATCAGAGCACGCCTAGCCGGTCTAGATGGAGGAGAGGAGCTCGTGGTGGGCCAGCGCGAAGAAAAGGAAGAGGAAGTAGAAAGGCGAGAGTAAAAGACAGCCTCCGGACGAGGGGGGAGTCGAGTTGAGATATGAAACGAAGGAAAACTTAGCGAAGCCATCCCCTCTTCTGGTCGTTCCTCAGGGTGTCGGTGGTCTTTCCTCGTCAGGAGCGTTCCTAGGGTACTCGACACCCGTATCACACGTCCTACGCCTCCTGCAAATATGATTTCCTTTAATTAGAGTTATTCTTTTGGGTAGGAATAGAGTTACACATACATATTAACCCTTTGCATTCTGCACCATCTCGTTACAAAATGTGCGAGCAGGATTCGTATTACATAAAATAGTCTAACTTTGGAAACGTGTCTTTTTTGGTATTATTAGACTTGATTATAAATTCTTATAGCTTTCCTGAAGCGTTGATACCACTTCGAACATAAATCCTTTATGTATCAATCTAAATTAAATCCGTTATGTTTGCAGTGGTGTCACTGATAAAATTTATTAAATCTGAGTGTAAAGGGTTGAGGTATATATTTTTGTATAAATGAAAATCCATTTCCAAAAGCATTCTACGTATATCATTTATGAACT
Organism: Hylaeus volcanicus; assembly: GCF_026283585.1. Taxonomy (NCBI): domain Eukaryota; kingdom Metazoa; phylum Arthropoda; class Insecta; order Hymenoptera; family Colletidae; genus Hylaeus; species Hylaeus volcanicus. The sequence continues at coordinate 19,210,721 of NC_071980.1, forward strand.
GGATTTTATTTTTTATTAACATTTCACTTCGTAATTTCTAGTCCCTCTTCAAAGCCATTCTGTGTAATCTGAAAAAAAATAGGTGGAGTCCTTGGATACCGAATGAAGGCAATGAAGGCTCGTTAACACTTTTCGTTGTTTCTATAGGATTGAGAGACATGAGCGTGTATTAGTGGCATAGAGATACATGTTGTGTCGCATACTTTTGCCTTTAAACCGTACGAACTGGTAGTCTGCGATGTGTACACGAGTCGTTCGAGCCTCCTCTATATTGTCAATGGCTCTCAAGTCGAGAGAATTGCTTAACCATAGAAGAATGAGGATGGATCTCCAATGTGGTACTTCTCCAAGTAATTGAATGAATAATTAACTCCTTGTGGCATAGTGTTGCAAGTTACAAAAGTGAAACTCTTGAATGTGGATTTAATTCAGTAAAGGGGATGAATTTCTGACACGAGTATAATTCTTCAAGGTGCTTTATTTCCTACACACCGTTATTTTTTGAAAGATGGCACTACTATTTGATGAGCACGTGCGAAGATCCACGTACATCTGTCAACTCATACAAATATTTACAGCTGTTCAAACTTGACGTGTTATCCTATTTTCTTACAATGGAAAAAATTGAATATCGTGCAGTAATAAGATTTTTATTTTTAAAAGGTAGCACCAAAACAAATTCACGAACGATTGTTAAAAGTGTATAAGGACTCTTCACCTTCAATTAGAACAGTAGAGTTGCTGAATTTAAACGCGGTCGTTAAAAATGACTATTATTTCGATAAAATGATGTCCATCGTACCCCTTGCACCCTTAGCACAACTCGCGCCTGGTTTGCCTCCCTCGCGTTCTCTTTCGCAGTTTCTTCCCTGTCTCTCTCTCTCTCTTTCTCTCTTTCGTTCCTTTGGCCCCCGCGGAAGGGCAGCGCCTCGACGCGGCTCACAGATGAACCGTTTTAATGAAAAGATGGCGTCGCCGCGGGGGTGGAACGAGGGAGGCTTGGAAGCTGGATGCCGACGCTGTCCAGGGGCGAACGCGGGGGAGGGTTGTTTTAGTTCGCTCATCAGAAACCACTGCATGAGTCGCGGCTCAAATGAAATTGCCGCTATAAAAATGATGCTCCGTGTATATGTCCCGGGTATTAGGTAGCCGGAAAGCCCGTTCCTATACGGATCTCTTTTGGGATTCGCTCTTCCGGCTGATGCACCTTACACTCTTTGATGAAAATTGCTCTTTCGATCTTAGAGGACAACGTTTTCCTCAGGAATATTATTTATAGGTCACTCAAACTCTGGTAACGCGAGTTGCAGCAAGCAAAGCAGAATAGCAGAGTACCCTAACGTTCAAGGTTGAATCTATGTTTCAATTTATGACTCAAGGTTTTTGGATATGTTAATGTAGTTGTTGAATATGACATTTGCAGTCTTCCGATTTAGGTTGAAGGATAAAGATCGATACTTAATTCTCTGTAATTTATACTGAAAACAACACTCTTCATGAAACGAAAACATTTCTTCCGTTCCAATTTTGGATCAGCCAGGCATCCAAACATAGTCGAAGGATCAATGGTTCCAATGCAATGCAATTTTTCAATATTTCTTAATGAAAATTTCACAAACTATACTTCAGGATGCACAGATTGATAGATCCAAATTGGAACTTCCTACGTTGTATACATCTTGCGTGAAAAATCTCCAAAGATCAGGAGGTTTCATTCTCGGTTTCAGGAGGCAAGGGTAGTCAAAGATGGCACCCTGGTAGCAGGTACCTCAGAAACGCCCTTTTGTCCGCGTACCACGCACTCGCGAATGAATGCGTGTAAAGAGCACGTACACAGAGACAGCGGCGAGAAGGGGAGGGGAGGAGCACGTTCATTTTTCTTTTACATTCGCGAGCGCGGAAAGAAAAATCACCGGTTCTCATTACGCTCGACACGTAGGCAGCTTTATGAGTCTCTCCCCTCTTCCTGGCGTTCAACCCTCGCGCCGTGTCTTCTCCGACGCGCTCCTCCCCAAACCCCCCCTTCGCCCCTCGGTCCGTGCCGAGCGGCGCAAGAAGAAGATATTATTTATTTCGTAAATTAACTCCCGGGCCGTGGCGAACGTGACTGGAAAATCCTTCGTAGTTTCGCGCCGTACTTTTCCGCTTTTATTAATCGCCGCCATTCGCCTGGCTAAGAACCAGCCCGATTCCTTTTTGTCTTCCGCACTGCCCTGCCGTCTCCCACACCCCCGAGCCGTCCCATAGGTTCGCCCCATTGTGACGCGTAATTAGAAGGGCGGACGGAACGCGTCGCGACGCGTGGGTGGCAGCAGATTGCACGCGACGGAGACGGATTCGACGATGCAGCGTGTAATATCTTTGATGTTTGGTAGGAGAATGCTCAGAATTCTGTGCTTCGAAGACGTGGACATGGGTACGGGCGTATAGACTGTGGAAGTGTTGGTAAAAGTGGTGAGGGTACTGAATTTTTGTTTTTGCAATTTATTTGCTTTTTATTGTGAAGTGAAAGGAGATTTTATGGTTTTTGGAAAGTATTCGTAGAGCTTTTTGGAAGATGACGTTGTTTCGATGTAAGCTATTGTATTAACATGAAATATTAAAGATGTGATTGAGTAATGAAATGGTCGGAATAGAATGAAAATTAATTGCATAGTGTATCTGTAGAGAATTTATTTAATGCTCCACACGATTAGCTTGAAGCAGTCTTCAGTGACGAATGTCTGCACCTAATGTTTCACATAATATCATAGTAATAGGGGGTCGAACAGTAGAACCTCGATTACTGCAGGAAACCGGGGCTGAAGCTCGTGCAATAATCGAGGTTCTTGTAGTAATCAAGGTAACCAATCTACTGAATAATATCTCCACGTGTTATATTCCTACTACTACCCTCAAGCTTGCTTACTACGTAATAACCACCCCCCATCCACTTCACAACATAGTTGAGGTTCAACCCCCAATAATTAAACTTGCTATATTGTTGGACTATACTGCAATTATAATTCTATAAAAGAGCATTAAAATAGAAGAATGTATCCTTCCTCTGTATCCTTCCTTTGCAAGAATGGCACGTGTAATTCTCTATCGCACTCCCCTAAAAAGCCTCATTCCAGTATCTGCAATTTTCCTCTTTCGTAATCGCGAAAATTGTCTCCCTTTCGTGTTTACCAAGCCAGTCTCCTCTACCCCGAACTGGTCCCCATAGAGATCCTCTCCAGCCGGTCGTCTCCGACCTGCGACTCCCATAATTAAACTCCATTTCTCGCGGCACGGTATGAGACACGGTGCGTGCGTGACGCGCAAGCCAAGGATCGCTTCCACTGTCCCTCATTTATATTTCGCTGATTGCCGTTATTCCTTCCGATTCATTAACTTCGACCGCATCCACCGACGTGCCCTTATCGCCCGTCGGCGGCTGAGGGGCCAGGGGAAGGCTGGTCGGGACAGAAACGAATCGCCACGAAGAAATAATGTACGTAACTTAATTACCGATGTAGGCGGAGAGGGATAAAGGAATAAATGATGGTGAAGAGATATATATATATATCCGTGGTGCATTGGCAACGTGGCCACGCCGAAGAGCTCCTCTGCGTTCGACTGTAAAATCAGGATGTAAATAACAGTAAGAAAGCGGCCAACTGGAGCGGAATGTTGGAAAGTAGAATTTTGGGTTCTCAAAGTTCGTGGCAATTTTTAAGAAAAATTCAAAGGCACATTTTAATTTTGATACATACTTATTGAATCACATACGCACCATTTTATATAATAATTCATTAAATATTTTTCAAATAATAAAAATGTAGGTATTCACTATGTGCTTTTATAACTATGCTTACAAGTCTTGGCACCCTGTCTATTAATTTTTATATTGTTCCACTCCATGTCCATCAATTCTCATAAATGTTGTACAAATGGTTCATCCATAATAGAATACAATGCAATGTAAACAAATCACCACATTCAATGAAATACTGCACCCTATTCATTATGCTTTTTGCACTTTGCAATTAAAATCGCGTAACAAATATAACCTACATTACATACAACGAATTCGTTAAAAATAGCAAGTATCCACAAACTTTTGAACGACATTGTATATCATTCCATCATACGAGTAAAAACAAAATTCTAAAGCTCTAGTAACTTGACTAAATTCGCGATTTCCATCCAGACTTCTGAACTACTTATTAGATTACATAGCTTCGAATTGACTAGAAACACAGTTTCAGCTCGGCAAAACTGTTCACGGATATTAGAATGGAAGTGACCGCGTTAAATACAAAAGAACCTTTGATACGAGCGAGATCCGCGTGAGGAGCGGTGGTCCGCGTACCATCCTTTGGCGAGTAAAGGGATCTCCGGAGCTCCTTTAAATTGCAATCCTCTCCAGATCGCTGGGATTCCTCGGAATAAAATAATCCACGGAGCATTTCGAGCTGGTCGGCGCAGGAAAGAGACGAAGAACGGAAAGAGGAGGTACGATACGCGGAGGCCCCAGCTTTGGATGGATATAATCACGGGTCGCAATCGGGATCGGCGCTGTTATTACTGTCCGTCCGTGAAAAATGGTTTCCCCAAACAAATTTCTTGGAGAAAAGGAGAGGACGATTAGGGCAGCCGCGTAGCTTCACGTCGTTGTCTCGTCATAATTATCGTGTTACGTTGTTACGCATCGTCGGCAATTATGACGAACGGTCTTCCTCGAGCCGAGACGAGGGGCGAGAATAGAGAAATCCTAGCGGAGGCTCCTCGGGCGTCCTTCGCAAACGCTCTTCCAGAGATTTTGGAAATCGTCCCGGAGAGGGGGATGAAACTGCCTGCGGTCCGGACCTATACAAATCATTCCCCGGGCGTATACTTACAGAGGGCCAGCGTCGTCACTGTCGCGAGGAGTATACAAATCATTTCACCGGCCTGTACTTTTTCGAGGCGGACGTCAGGGAAACGATAAAAGTCCTCGTGGAAGAGGAGCCAGTGGTAGTACGGTGGCCTCTCCACGCGAGGGAGAGAGCTTGTTATTAAGTCAAGACGTGTAGCAACTACAATGAGAGAGGAATTACGTTTGTTGCCGGTAGACCATGCACTATCGAGTGCTAGAACGAAACGTTGATCTGCTATGGACGTCAGGCATCTGGTTAGGTAAGTATGCCGAATTCGAAATTTTATTTTTCTCGGTGATACAAGAATCGTTATTAAGTTAGTCGACTCTGGGTTACAAGTAATGTAGAGATGTGCAGGGTCAGTTGAAACTTCATGAATTTTAGAATTGAAAAAGAGGATAGATTGATAACGAAGTCTTGATAATCTCATTTGATATTCATCTGTACCCTCGGTTTTAAACTCAATCTGAGAAATGTTTTTGCTGTGTGTGTGCGTGCAGGATAGTGTATGGATTATAATATAAATTTCATGTTATAGAATATCCAGATACTTCCACGTTTAACTGCAGATAACAAGATTATTCTTATGACAAGATTGTTGATGCTTTGGTTAACACTGTCCCATACCCAATGCTTTAACTCGACCAAGTCTAGAGACATCTTTTCCAAACTTTGACACAACATTCTATATTATGTACATATATTATATTCTCCAGAAAGTTTGTACCAATTTCTAAGAAACATTAAAACACACGTTTGAATTTTTAATACATATTTAATATATATTGAATTGCACAGGTGCCATTTTGTTCCACAACCACCTTTTAAGGGATGTATGCATGTTATTTGTTTTCAACCACTTCGATATAATCAGACCTACCAAAAATCGACATGGATTTTCCGGCCAACCCAATATATCTTTCGAGAAATGCAAAAGATTCGATTTATACAAAATGTCTCCGCGATGTGCCCCCTTTATCCACCCCCATTTTAAACAAAGATGCGTCTGTTACCAGACGAATTGAGAACCACCCTTGTTCGTCACCCTTTTGCTAACCCAACGCAATAATTGTTCCGGCCATTTCAGCGATTCATTCGAGCAGTTTCACCGAGCCTAATCGCGAGAAAATGCGAGAGTATTCGATTTTTCGCGTGGCCAAGGGGTCACCGTCCACCCGGTATACACACATCTGCTTGTAATACCGCGGCTGCACGTTGGCTACATCGGTTCGGGGCACGGAGTAATGCAATAATAGGCATATACTAATGATACAGAGGGGGCCGGCGGCCGCGCGGGGCAACCTCGCAGGAGGATTCAGTCACGTAGTTGCATTAAACTTAATATAAATAATAGCGGTTTGTGGAGCGTTCGAGAGAGCCACGGCGCTGGCGTATACCCACCTATCTCCATCTTCTCATCCGGCACTCCGCGGGACCATAATACACCGGCCTCCACGTCCCTGGACTCGCCTCCACTTAATAAGCGGGGGATCGTCCTGAATCACCACGGCAGCCAGGGCTCACCTCGTCCCCTCTGGATGGGTCGTTACCGTTCCACCTCGCCACGTACGCGTCGGGAGGGTATTATTGGTTTTGGAATAGGAATATACAATTCGAGCCAACAGACGCAACCCTTTCTTTTGCGTTTTTTGATACCGGCCTACGTGGAGGACGTCCTTGCTTCGTTTTTGACAAGCTTCGGGACGGACGAAGGGGATCCTTTTGCACTTGAAGACCGAACTTGGAGGATTTCTCGTGGAACAGATCGTGTAACATTAATTTTAGCAAAATTTTGTGGGGAAAATCAAGTGTTTGCTCTGTAGTGCGACACTCTATGTTTGCTGAACTATTTAAAGGTTTCCCATATATAAAACGAAACGTTTCCTGCACACATGCTGCGTTTTTTACTCGTTTAATATAGTAAATAATCTTGTTAAACAAGAACAGAAATAGGCAGAATTAGAGTAGGCCACAAAACAGAATGTACTCCACCATTATAGAGAAAGAATAGACATACCTATCCATAAAACATGCGAATTTCAATTCTCAATTGAACATATCTCAATTAAGTAATAAAACAATGAAAAACAGAATATTAGAGAGGAGTTAGACCAGGAAATAAATAATTAAAATGTCATTCTATTTCTCAAAAGTACCAGTAGTCATGAGTAAATAAAACGATCCCAAATGTGTATTCAATAAAAGAAAAATAAATAAAGGAATAGTTTTACTACTATAAAATGCAACATTTCCTATAACTGTATTCTCCTGTAATTTTTGTTCAGCATGAGACATAATCTCGTTGAATAACAATTAAAGCAAAAATGAACCTCTTAAAGGACCATTTTTATTTGTTATCATCAATTTTTTTTCTTTTTATTATTTGCAATAATTATAATTATAACAAAACTAAACGTCCACACATGTGGCCAAGGGCGTGAAGAGGTTAAATTAACATTCACAAATAAACAGCAAAAGCATTCGTCGACAGAGACGTTTCCTAAACAGTTATCAGTGCAATGACAAGGTCTAAATTCAACCACGTGATCCTATTAAGCGATCGAGGAGAACAGTTTCTCATCGTTGCTTCGGATATTATGCGTTGCTGATAAAAAGCGCAAGCTGACCGCGTTCCCACAATAATAACGCGACAGCGTCTTCCTGTTGGCGTAACTCACCGACGGAAGCGTAATAAATAAATTGGAAATACCTCGGGGGATCGTTCGATCGACCCGATCGATCACACTTCTGGATACGAAGTCCCCTCCCTGTCGTTATCGTCGACGGGACTCGCTATCCAGAGTCGAAGAAATAATAAGTAAGCAATCATCGTTCTCCTTAATTTTTATCGAATCTGATTCCATTCGACGAACCGTTCGTTTCATTAAATTATCGTGTTCGCGATTATAACAACTCGAATGACTCATTACGGTACGTTTAGGGTTGCATTAACCCTCGCTACGGCGAGTCTTCAGAATTTTTAAGCAATTATTTCGGCAAGCAGGAATTCTTAACACAGTGATGGACTGCCATACGGTGGACAGACTTCTCTTCACCTCTTGGTACTGCGAGGGTTAATAAAACCCAGGACCATGATTGCCAAGAACGATCATTTCACGGGGTGACGCGATCGGTAAACCCTCTCTCGAGTGTTTTATTAGATCTCGTGGTAATAGAAATGGTCGGCGCGCCTTTGGACGGCGACTACTGTTTTCGATTAATTTTCCACGTGGCTCTCGAAACCAATTCCTGTCGGTCTACCTTCTGGATGAAGGAAGACCTGTGCATAAAATCGCGACTGCATCGAGCATGAACGCAACTGGCGGCGACGAAGCATACAATCGATTAATAATAATAATTTGTCTATTTTAAATTGAGAAAGAGGGAGTCTACTATATAAAGAAAGAGATCAAGAATAGAATGGGAATCAAAATGGTTAAAAATTAGAGACATATACTCTATGAAAACAAAGAAAAGAGTGTGAAAATAGAAAACATTCAAAATATTGATGTACAGTGCCCTGCACAAGTTTCTGGACAGATAGATTCTTCACTTTATACTCCAGAAGCGATATCCAAAATAATTTTAACTAATATTAGATACAAAGGTATTCTATATGAAAGAAAACAGTGTAAAACAGAAATCCTATTTATTATTTCGAACCTACATATTTACCAACTTGTGATATCGCTTTCCAAATATAAAGTGAAGCATCTATCTATCCTGAAATTTGTGCACTAGGTACTCAGAATTTAATAACGTAAGCCTAATAACGTATGCCAATCCTTTACTTTTCATCTACTTGCACCACTCTGATTCTCAGCTGGCGATAAGTTTGCGTCCGAATCGAAGTGCCATCGATTGTCATTTTTCCTTCGAGCATTCCCGAGGCGATTTAATTGACGAACACGCTGAATTGACCGTGAACGGTTCACTTTCAAGGTCCGTGTGCGTTATTGCGAGCCGTCCAAAGGAATCGAAAGCAGAACGAACGGACTCGAGAAGCACGAAGCATTGTTTGCACGGCGAACACGCGACCGTGCGAGTCGATCTCGCCGGTCGACGATGACCGATCCGATCGCGACTCTGTCCAAGCGAGTGTGATATCTCGAATCTGGCGAACGCGATACCGATGGTCAGATCGGGGCTATTACCGAGCTTGAAACTCCGATGCGCGGATAAAATCACGCGGTACGTGTCGAGATAACGCATCATCGGTAACTTTCAGCGCGCAACAAACCCTTCCAATGCTCGACCAACAAATACAAACGACGCAAGGAGAAGGGAAGAGAAAAATGGACCATGGATTCCATATTCCCATCACTTTTCTTCGATGATTTCCTTCATTCGAGGCTGGATTAGGAATTTTGTAAGATCTAAGGATTTTTGATCGATCGATGATCGTCCTGATAAAGAATGCTAGAAGGGAGGATATGTTGACATCGTAGATGATCTTTGCATTTTGGGTCGATTTTGTGGAGAATTATTTAATTCATTGAAATCGAAAATCATTTTTGCCAAGTCTAGAGTTGCAGTCTACCTTAATTCCTGCCTGCCTTGACTCATAAAAAATGATTTAAGAACAGTTGTGTAAGGTACGGTTTTCTAATAATTAAATTCTAATATTGTAATAAACTGCAAGTATTATATCGATTATCATTTTGCATCTAACCAATTAATTTCAAGAAACAGAAAATAAGTCTTATCAAACCTAATCAATTTTATCTATTAAACCAACTAATATTGCAAACAATTCATTCGCTTCGTTAATGTGATTAGGAGAATAATTAAATGTATGAAAGGTTGATAGAAAAATTGTACAATTAATTGCCATCGAATACATCAACATTTTGAAATTATTTTCTGGGATTCCCTAACATCCTGAAGAATCCTCGTGATCTATGGATCGTTACGCGGGACGATTTCGCGCTCCAACAATCGTTTTCCCATTGTTCGTACTCGAGACTGCACCGGTTCGCGACTCGCGGTCAGATTAAAATCGATAGAAGCGAAATTTGCATAGAGATACGTATCTTGACGCGACTCGGGCCATTTACACGTGTAACCCGCGCCGCCCGCCGTTATCTCTAATTCGCGTGATTCACGAATTTAAATCCTCGCCGTGGAGCGGAAACGCCAGGTGAAACGCCACGTACACGAGATGGGACGATGCTCGCGTATGCAATTTGCACCTAATAAAGCGACGTGTTCGCGGCTAACGAGAGAGACGCTCGGAACACCTCTGATTGCATGCCTTTTCGAGAAGTCCCTCTTGAATCGTGGAGACTTTCCATGATTGTCTTATCAGCGGCGTGAAATTCATTCGCAATAGAAGAATAAACAATTTTAGTACGTCACATGTAAATTACGACGAAGCTGATGAATAATCTCTCGTCAAAGATGGAAACAATTCTTATTTGGATACAAACTTCGAGTTACGAATGCATGGTGAATATTTATTCGAGTCCACTTTATGAAATTTTGTAACTGGAATATTCGGATATATTCGGATTTATGATGTTATCTATTGAAGAATAATTTCTTGTTAAGTAATTTACTGCACCTTCAATTCCTCGACATTACGATTATAGTATTGCTGATCCTTCGGAATAAATGATATTTGTATTTTTAAATACATGTGCATGTATGGATAAAGTGACTTTCGGCCGCAATTGTAAGAAATATTGAAAAATTTTTAAATACAAAATTCCTCCTTCTCAATTTAATCCTCAATGAATCTGATATACCACAATCCTCAGAAGTTCCTTATCTCCAAGCAAATCTCCACGGCGCCCACTAGGATCGTGCACCATTTCAAACAATATTTACCTGACTGAATCGTTTCTTTCTCGAACCGTTCCACCTCGTGCACCGTCTAAAAAAAAGAAACGTTCCACGACTTGGTCCAGGTGTTCGTAGAACCTCCAGCGGCTTTTACGAGCTACGTAAGTCATGGCGTGACCATTTTCTTCCAGGATCGCCAACGCGACTCCGGGCATCATCCCTGGGATCTCTCTTAGCCTTTGGTGGGAAGTATTTGGGTCAGTCTCGACCTGCGTGTCGACAAAACGGTCGAGGTGCCTTTTATAGCTCTATTTTTGCTTCTACTTGTAACGCTTCGATGCTTCGAAACTGCTTTAGATGTGTCTCAAAATACCGCCTTAACGGTGTCACGACTTTTTATAACGATAACTGAAATGTTAGCGTTGGAGAAAATAAATGACACTTGTGTGGAGAGTACTCAAGCAGTCTTAATTCGAAATAAAATGTGAATGTGAGTCCAATCAACGGCTGTAGTGAGTCTTTTTTCTTATGATATGATGTTTCTTCTAGATTCTTTGTCAAATCCACCTTTTATTTCAGAACAAATTTTTCATTTGTTGACTTCATACTTTCACTTCAAAAATAGGTTGTGTCATATGCGTTTCAATCTCTGCTTTATATTCGTTCAATCTATTCTATTCGATAACAAGTAACTTTCAGCATAAAAGATTACCATATCTATGCACGTGACGAGTGCAAAATAATTTTCTAATTGCTCCCGCATGTATATCGAAGCAGCACGTTCATTCTCAATAATGCATAGTTATAATATCCCCATTACTTCGTCCACAAACAATACCACAAATCTGAAGGCATGATACAAAATAAATAAAAAATGAATAAAGTACTTCAGAAAATTACTTTGATCCCCCAGGCCATGGAACAAAGAAAGAAACCTAGAATTATTTCCCCAGCCAATCAAGCAACACAATTTAGAATAAATAACGAATAATACTCTCAACACACTATACGTATTTAGAATAAGTAGTTTCAAAGCTCCGACAGGACGACGGGTGAACTCTTTTGTTCAGGGCCCGCTGCGCGTGAGAAGAGGTATCCTGACGCTGTTCCCCAGGCGCGTCGGTAATATCTGCGTGTGTACGCTGACGAATTTATGAATGGATATATTTGAATGTTGCCAGGAGGGACGGGTCACGTCTAGCCGTTCCCGAGCAGCGATATTTAGGACGGGAGATTTAGAACTGGACTAGGCCGAGTCGAGCCGCGCCGCGCCGGGATGTAAATCATTCGGAGTTCTCTAGCGCCACCCCTATAATCACCGCGAGCCTGACTGTGCCGCTTCCTTGACCGGGAATCCTGCGCAGGAGAAATTTGCGCCGACCGAACGGCTTTGGAACAATTTCGAGCCTCGACCTCTGGACACGTGTGGTCCTCGGTTAATTGCGAGTACCAGCTTCCCTCTGACCTGATCCTTTTTCGATAAAGATTCGTAGAGCATAAGGACAATGAGGACAAATTTACACGAACTACTTGCTTCGCGTCGTGCAACTGATTGTGACTGTACGAACTGGCGACGACTCTGAATTCTTTGTGGTTAATGTTTACTAACTCGAAACTTTACTTGTTGCTATTACTATTGTATTTTTTATTTGTTATGTTTTTCAGTTGAGGTCTAGGTTTCGTTCGTGAGAGTTTGTCATGTCAATTTTAAAAGGATACTCTTAATGTCCTGGTGAAGGGGGTGAATCTTTCAAAGTTACTTCAAGATCTTAGCAACCTTTGTCGTTGTATTGATACCGACATTGGGTACTAGAGTTTGGAGTAGATGGCATTTATAAACACATCCTGATGATCTTCAGGTAACCTTGAAGGTATAAGAAGAGAGAAACTCAGATCTACCCCAGCTACTCTCCAAATGGATCTACCTCAAAGGGACCAGATTGGATTCTCTATTAAGAAATACTTTCCTAATAAATATAGGAATCTCAAGACTCTGCCTGTCTACGTTAAAAAGGTACCATCGAACAATTTCTTTTTCAACATCGTCCAGCTTCTAAATAATCCAATCCATGAATTATTGAAACAAGTTCCATTTAGTATTGTGTAAAAATTTCATGAACCTTAAAATAAAATTGACCGAAATATACATTTTTGTTTACAATCATGTATCCTTGCTTAGAATTGTCTGCCATTTCCTGGATATGTATGAAAATCTGGCACTCAAAGGGTTAAACATCAATTTCTAACGAATTAAAAATATTCTAATGCTTAATAGATTGAAACTCTTACTTAGACCAGTATCTGTTCTGAATTTACACAGAATGTTCTCAACACACCTTTACAAACGTAGTACAAATCTAGCACATCTTTCCCTAACAATCTGTTCTACATTTTTATCGCTACTGTCTCTCCTTAGTAGAGACGGAAAGTTTCGGGGCAGCAGGTCGTAAAGGTGGACGCAGGGTGCGAAGGACGTCGGTAAAAGGGCGAAAGAAGGGCTCCGTACCAGGTTAGCCAAATTACAGCTTCCATGTCAGGCGGGGTGATTGATGCCTCTGCACCCAGAAACCGCCACGGCGTTTTCCAGGAAATTAAATAGAGGCGGAAGATCAGAAGTCGCCCGGAGGAAGAGCAAGGCTTGGACCACTGGCGGTGGAGAATGTTAGAAATTCGAGGTCGGCCGGGTTTTAGCGCGTCTTTAACGCAAAGTGATTACCAACGGTTTCTCCGGGGCTATTAAATATGCGCAAACAGGGCGCTAATGGCGCCGTTTTACCCTTTCGTGGATAGTCGAGTAAATCTTGCGGCTGACAGATTTTACAGCGGTAGTTTGCAACGAACGGGGGGAGGGCTCGTTTTGAAATGGAATAATCTTTGGGACGACCTTGGTGCGCGATATTGTGGCTGAAATTAAAACCGAAGCTGGAAGAGTGTATTTTATCTTGTCTTGTAACAAAAGTTATCTACTTTTTGGGTTTTTCAGCTGTTCACTGCACAAATCGATTAACTCCACATTTGGAAAAATCTTAAATTTAAGTGTCAAAGCACTTGGTATACTTTTTATATATTTATAATAACTTTCCTGAAGAGGATAGAAATTTTTTCAATATTTATTTGAATTTATATTGTGAATGGAATTTTAAAAGACAATGTATATCATGTCATCGGATTTCTTAATTGTTTGTTTTATGGCGTTAATCGATTTGTGCAATGAACGGCTCATTTATGGGTTCACGAATTAACACTTGCAGTGTTAGACATATTCATGAAAATGCTTATAAAGCATTTTGTTCTTATACAATTGAAAATCATGTAATTTGAAAGAGCTCCTTCTGCTCTACAAAATTGTGATAATCGTTTTGAATAATATAAATTTTCGTTATTTCTCAAGCTTAGAAATGGATTATCCAGGAGGGAAAAAACAACAAGGGTCAGCTTTTTTACCTCGATGAAAAACGAAAAAAAATAGATGTCGAAAATATTAATTTGTGCTTCCTAGAAATTCCATTTCTAAGCTCGAAAAATAATAAAAAATTAAATTATTCAAAACAATGATTATCACAGTTTCAGGAAAGTTATTATAAATACAAAAAGTTATGACTATACCAAGTGCTTTGACACTTAAATTGAAGATTTTTGACAATGTAGAGTTAATCGATTTGCGAACGGCTGAATTTTTAATTCTATGCAGGCCCCGTTAATTTCTCCCAATCTAAAAACCAGCGAATCCTCATCGCTGACCTCCTTAATGGAGGCTGCCTCGCGCAGAGACGCGGAATGAATGCAGAGGCAAGGCGGAGGAGATTCACGATCGTCTCTGAAAGTTTCTGAAAGTGCATCGCCGGGCCCGGTGCAGTACTGCGGTCCCTGTTGGAGTCGTGATGCAATAAAATAGCGCCACCCACCGGGCCCGTCGCTATCTACCGAGGATCTCCGTAATGCCTCACTTCGGCCAGATCCTCCGCTGGCTTGCACGGTACCCTGAAAAGAAGAGGGGCCCCGGCGGAGGGCAAGGGTGCATAATGAACTCGTTAATTAACTATCAGGAAGCTGGATCGAATCTGATAACGATTCCTGCCACACGACGCGCCTTTCTCTGTCCCTGCTGGGACACCAGCCGCGTGCACCACCTAAAGGATCCATCCTACCGCGACGCTGAGCCAGATGTTGGACCACGAAATTCCTTTTCGACCTACCGTCAGGCGCCTCCTCAAGATACTTGGGCGGGAATTCGTGCACCGATACACCACTTCGTTTGAAATTTCTACGGGATATTCTACAGCAGCGTTTTCTGAACTCTTTTTGTCATTAGATATATTTATTTTGTTTTATAATGTACATTGATCGAGTAGATCAAAGATGATATTTCAAATATCAAAACTAAGAGGGTTCCGGTAATAAACAAATATGCTATTAACCCTTTACACTCGAGAGGTGACTATCAGTCACCACTAGGTTTTCTTTAGGTTTAATTTCTTTGGAACTCGAAATGCCAATAAAATGATTGTCGTTGAGGCAAAGGTGGCCCGATTCTCAAATCTCAAATTAGAGATCTCATTTTCGAAGTCAATATCATCTTAGCATTCGTGGCAATAAAATGCTAAGAAAGCATCTCGAGTTGCTGGTAAATGTCAGAAAAAATGGCCGCGAGTGTAAAGGGTTAAAAGTGACGGTACAAAAGTGATGTACGGCACGAATATGCGAAACTCATGTTAGTTCTCTTACTCTGCATCGATTGAAATCAATCGCCAATTAATAAACTATTATGGGCAGTCGAGTAAGGTTGATTTTATCACGTTGTCCAAGCTACATGGAAGTTTATACTGCGTTGAAAAATGCAACAGCTCCATATGTTACACTTTACTGAAATGAAGAAAATATTTATTGCAGAATAAATTTCCATTAATGGTTTCTTATCTTCGGTGTTATATGACCGAGTCATATCCCACGAAACGTGACAACGGAGCGGTTAAGCATCAAATGTAATTTCCAGAAGCGAGATAAGCACGTAAACAGACCAGTTATCCAACGGACGTAACGAACCCATAAAAAACCAGACAGTCATGTTAGTAGAATACGATTTTCCGTTGCTCAGATCTGAATCGGGAAGTTAGATTGAAGTAATATTTTGTATTTAATGTGCTAGGCGATTGTTGAACTTCAAATTAAGTGATATAAATGTTTAAAACTGCGAACGATTAAAGTAGATTAGAAGGGGTACATGTTCATGATTTATGAGTAGCTGTAGGTAGATCTAAATGTTCTATATTCTTCTATATTTGAAACAAAGCCACTTCTATTGATCTACGTATACGAAAATACTAAACAATTGCTCAAGGCAAGGTTTAAAAAATATAACTATCCAAAAATGTGGACATTTATGTGGACAGGGCTCTTTACTACGAACCTAAATAACATAATTTTAAAGCTAAGATGTCAAAGACAATAAATCTGATTAGGAATCGTGAATTTCGATAACGTTGTAAAAATAAGTACTACGACAAACGTTCGATTAGTAGGTTTCAATTGTCTCAAAACAAAATTTGATTCTCATTAAAACGTCGAGAAATATTCACCTAGCTATCAACGTGTTAAGCATACCTTATCTTCATCCAGCAAAAATAAAAAAAAGTATACAAAAATACAGAAAATGTGGCCTAATAAATTTTCATTAAGCATTTCTCACCTTCGTTCAATTTACCTAGCTATCAATTACTCCAAATTCCGTCATTCAGCGTCAACGATCGACAAGTTGAAACAATTACCATCTCGAGTAAGATAATCGTTAATCGATTAAGTAATCGCTGCCAATCGATCGCGAACGACACAATCGCGCGGAAGATTGCGGTTGGCCTGCATTCGATGCAGAAACGACGGGCCAATTAGACTGTGCTAGTCTCAAGAACCCCCCGAGCCACAATTTCCGATGACAGCCGTTCCCCGACGAGAGATATCGGTTTGGCAAACACGCCGTAGACACCGAGGGCCCCGCGGAAACTCTGTAAAAAGCGATAATTAGCGACCGCGCTTAATTACCGCGTTGCTCATGCAAACGACTCTACTACGCGATCGTTGACCGCGCGCGGTCGTGTTTCGTGACGAGATGTACGTGTACGATAGAGGGGGCGCCCGACCGATTGGGCAATTACAGTCAACCGACTCTTATTTCGCTTCGCCTTCGATCGCTCACCGAAATCTCGCCCTATTCCACGTGAACGCGACCTAATCGCGACCAATTGGCGAACGAGTATTAATTCTTACCTTAAACTCTTGCGTTGGTAACGAAAATGGTTGTTGGATGGTCAGGGTACGAGCTTTTTGATGGATAAATCAGGAATAGTTTTTACGAGAGATAACTTGGAAACTCTTTCGTGGCCTTTTGATGGGAAATCACTTATTCGATCAGTAGTAATTATTAACCCTTTCAGAACTGGCGTCCACAATTGAGGACATACGAGACTCATACATACCCTATCGATTAGGGTGAATGTACTTATTTGTGCAGATGAAGACTAGTTTCCCTTAAACTGTAGAACCTTCCAAATATTTTTTCCATACTAATTTTAGTCCAAGTCTCCTTAGCTGCCTCCTTATTAATGTACACCCCTCAATTGTAACATTACTGACGATTATTTTTTGGTTATTCTTTCTTATTAATTTTATACACCGTTAGATGAAAGCTACATCTGCATTTACACATTCTACAATATTGACTTAAATTTATATAATAAAGGGAATTTTAAAAACCAATGCACATTATTTCATCGCGTTTCTCAACTTTTTGTTTCATGGAATTAGTCGATTTCTACAATGAACGGGTCAATTACAACATGTACAAATCTGTACGTTTTGGTCACCATTGTACATGTAAACAGCACACCTCGAGAAAACATGAGACTGTCCGTTTCCCCATTCATCTTTCCATCGTCCCTAAACACACCGTTCGCGGGTATTTCGTGGCAACGTCCAAGACTGGACTCATATACTCTCACGAACGGAATTAATGGAGCGATTTCGATGTCCAAGGACGTTGTCTGCGCACGAAATCGAAGGAAGAGGTCGATAAATCAACCAGGGCGAATTTAAAAGCGCATCAAACCCTCCCTGCTCCCTTCTGCCGTGATAATCCAGCTAGTTCCGTCTCTCTCGCACGCGGCAGCTGATTGATATGCGTTTAATAACAGAGATCCGGGTGCCGCGAGAGAAGTTTCTCTAGGATGTTTATGGGAGCCTTGGAAATAGTGCCGCGAAGAAGAAGGAGAAAGGAAAGGGGCGAGGGGGGTAGAGATACGAGGATGTGGATCTCGATTAATCGGAGTCTCTGGAAGCCGGTTGCGGGTGGTTCCCCGCTGCTCGGGATAGCTCTAATAATACGGTTTTATTCGTCGAGGCTTCCGACGCTGGTATCGCGACGCCTCCGGCTAGCCAGGCCGCGTTACAGGTTCCTCCGCTTCCTAGTCCTGGTATCCCTCTACTTTTTACGATGCCTCCGTTTCGTAGAGCCTCGTCTTACCCTTGTCCTTATCCTCGCCAAGAATTGAGAGTTTTTTCTTGAGTTATGGCCTGTTAAAACTGCGCGTTCGAGGACCCTTTTGAAGTGGCTCGTGATAGGTATGGCGATAGCAGTATCGATTCGAGAAATCTAACTCGGATTGCTCTCTGAGCTGAAGATCATCCCTGGATGTTAGCATTCGAGCGTTCTTAACTTGCTGTTTTGTGATGCGTTTGAGGAATGAATGAAAATTCTAGAATAAAAGCAGTAATCTCCTTTTAACCCTCCTCTTCTACGACGAGTCAAAAACGACCCCGAAATATTAGTTTCATTATTAGGATTTTGTATGAAGTTTGCACAATTGAGAAGACTAAATTCAGTAAGACAGAAATCGCCCAAAGGTTATAAATAAAAATTAATTTGGTTTTAAGAAAACACTTTTGTTAATGAGTAGTACCCCTATTTGTACGCGATAAATGCATTTTTAGGTGAAAAATGGCCCAACCACAGTAAATGTGTGATCAGAAACCACCGTACAGGAGGTACAGAGGGTTGAGCAAGGATGGTAGGAAAGTAGAAAAACAAACATTTTCCAAGGGAAGACTTGCTTTGTGATTTCTTTGATGAAGTATAGAACAAATTATTAGTGGACTAAATGCTAAGATAAGTAGTTGCTTTGTTAATTGAAGATGCTTTCGAAGTGGTTTATTAAAGCTATGCTGCGCTATCCACTCTATGAATCTAACTAAAATTGCTCATTGAGCAGAAGATCTTCAATGCTGGTATTTGAACGTTCTCGACATGTTACTTTGTGATCCATTTAAAAAGTAAATGGGAAACCCGCGATGGAAATAATAATGTCTCCTTTAAGTGAGGGGGATAGAGAAGCTAAGAAGGATGATGATAAGGCTAGCGAAGTAAACATTTTCTACCTGGTGGCCTGTAGCAATCTTGATAAAGCATAGAACAACCATTGAGAAGACCACACGGTAAGATCGATGCTTTGTTGATTGGGAACGCCTTTGAAGCTGTACGCCTTTGATAGCTACGTTGTGTTATTGGCTCTATGCACTCAGGTTGTTCATTAAAAACTACAAGTGCAAACATTCAAACGATTTTGATTCACCACTTTCTGATCTATTTCAGAAATAACAGAGAATTTTCAGAGTAAGTTTAATAAAGGAACTATGACAGATGCAAACAATCAAACGATTTTGATTCACTACTTTGTAACCTATTTAAAAAATAACTGGACAATCTACAATAAAAATAACGATGTCCATATAAATCTATGTATATAAAAATGAGCGGGTACTCCACCTAGGATTTTTGTTAAATTACGTGTACAAAATTTAGTAAATTGTAATTGTGAATTTTCTGCTACGAAGGATTTGTTTCGATTTCTTAGGAATGATTACTATACAATGAATAGAAATTAATGTGTCCCATTAAAGTATTTTTATATATTAAGTAAAACTTTTTCTAAAAACATAGTATAACGATATACTAGTAATATATATTCAACTTAATTCGTCTCATCCTTTCATGACCACTTAATGGTGGAACTTTATGAAAGTTTAATCTAAAGGTTGCTTGTTAATCGTGCGAAAGTAAGTAATGATATATACAAGTCCCATAGAAGAATTATTTATAAAAATGTAACATCTACGACAATACTGAGGAATAGAAAAAAAAAGTACAGTTAGTTTATTTGTGACGGAAAGTTTCGCGATTCCATGGGCAGTGTCAGATACCCCGAGCGTTTATTTTAGTCCCCGACGAAACCGAACGTTGTGCATGCAAATCCGCCTAAATGTCTTCGCGGCGCCTGAATGGAAATGAGTTCTTTCGTTGGAAGCCGCGCGCGCAAATATATTATTATGCATTCAAGGCGTAATTCGCTGAAAACCGGGAGGAGCGATCATCGCTTGGCGACTGCGATCGATGGCCCGACGATCGATCACGCATTCACGCACGATCGATGCAATCGACCCCTCTCTATCGCTCGCCCGGCCCTACGAAGGTGTATTTTTGGCGCCGACAGGAAACCATCAACGCAATTTGAGGCTCCGACGCTTGTTACTTTATCGCCTTGTACTTTAACGCCTTGTACTTCACCCTTCGAGTAACGACTTTCGATGAGCACCACGCATCTATTGAAATTAAACATTATAATAAATTCGAGTCATGGGATTCTAACATCGTCGTTCTATATCCTGTTGGAGAGTAATTATGAAATGAAGTCACGAAGGAGTTTTAAGAAAACTTCTTGATATAGTTTTTTAAGCTGCTTTTAGTTTAGTCTTGTGAAGTTCAGAGTTGTATTATTTTCATTTGTTGACGTAGGAACTAAGGATTACTGGAATCTGACATGTGTCAAAGCTTTACTGTCAGTTTCTCTACCCTGGAGCTTCTGGATTTCTATTATATTTTTTTGTTTATTAGTAACAGAATAATAGCTTTGAACTATCGCTGGTCCATAAGCCCAATTGTTATTACATTAGAGAGCATATGAAATACCATTGTATGCTCCCCATATGAATCATCACATCTTATATAAATATTCATCTGAAAACGATTCTAATGGATAAAATAAATATAGTACAACACTAATATCATGAAAATAAAAAATATTAATTTTAATTGTATGTCCAAATGCTATCGGTTAGTAAAGTGTTAATATTCCACTGTGACAAGTATTAAGTATTGACATCTGAAGGATTTGAAAGAAAAATGCCTGCAAATGAACAGAAAATTGCAACCCTAGAAAGAAATCGATGAAAAGTGGGGACCCGCTGACTTTCCCGTGCGGGGAAAGCGGCGGGAAAAATGAGAGTGCATCGAAAAGAGTTTTTTCCTCGTTCCTCTGCCGCCGCGGAATATATTCCCAGTCATGAGTCGGAATAAATAAATAAATTGACTTTTACGCGGAGGCGCGAGCCGCCCGCGAAAGCTGGCCAATGCGCGCGTGCGCGTCGATATTTCACCTTTCTCGCACGGAATCACGCCTCGACGTGGTCGACCGCGATTTCGAGCCCTCGTCCTGGCCCTCTCCTCGACTAATCGCCGCTCCTAGCGTGCGCCAGCTAACGCCTCGCGATCTTCACACGGATAGTGGCGAATCTAAGCATCCTAATCGCCGTAATGAGAATAATCCACGGGCATCTCGTTACTAAGGCTGCGGAAAATTGGTGTACAGACGGCTTAATCTCACGGAGCCTCTGTTGCGTTATTTATTACTGTTTTCAAAACGCGGTGGAGCTGAACCATGACACTTGCGAAGAAACGAGGCTAAATAGCTCTTGCGCCTGTAGAAATTTGTACAATTACGGTGAACAGCGCAATTAGGACAGATGTGGGCATAATTTTTATATATGATTCTTCGTCCAAAAGATTAACCAAACGAGATTTTAAATTGTTTGACAAGGAATAAAAAATAAAAAATTCCTCGAAGCAAACTACATTTACATTTATACATCCCGTTTCATATGAGATTCCCCATAGATTCCCGTCTCATTTTCTGATCCACGACGATTTTATAACACCATAGGTAGAAGGGAAAAATAAGTACAGTAAAGACTCCCGTATCCGAACTAACACAGAGACAAAAGTGGCCGGATAGTGGAATTTTCGGATAATAAAACAATTACTTTCCTTCGCATTAAATACTATTTATTCAAGTAGAAATGAACAAAACTGAGTTTTTTTTAACATCTAAGGGTCCCATTACTTTTTAGCCGCCAAGTCACATACATTTTTTATTGTAACCAACTGCATAGAATTACATTCCCGTTGTCCCTCGAACCGTAGAAGTCCTTTTTCAAATGACTCAAATGCTTCGACGTGAGAAGGCACGCTGTGTGGATAACAGAACGTCCGTATATTAGAGGATTCGGATAATGGAGGTACGAATACGGGAGTCTCTACTGTATAGTATATTCTCACCTTCTCCTCCGTCAATTCAAGATATACAAAGAAATAACTTCCTCTTTGAGAGATCAAACAAAATCCATCCGATTGAGGGGTTAAAGAGTGTCCAATGCACCCTTTTACTATCACCTAGTGGCCCTTAGCGCGAGGTTAACACCGTATGCCCCACAAAGACGATTAACACGGACACCAGTACACCTACTTTGAAACTGTTGTTAAATTCAGTATGGATGCGACGCAAAATTGCATTATGCAAATGACGAATAAACGGGTGTTTGCGTAGAGCCCGGAAAAGCATAATTCATTATGCGACACACAGACGCGCGCACGCTGACGGGACTCGCAACGAGAAACACCGTTCGTCTTGTTCGGTTCATGCGGTTAATGACGGTGCGAAACAACGAAGAATCGGCGCGATGTTAACTACTAACGATAATAATAATAATCATCGCATGTATTCGCGCGATTCTTCTCGTTTCATCTGATTATGTACTTGGCGGTCTCAGGTGCGCGTGCGTACACGCTTGTCCCTCTTTTTCTCTCTCTCTCTTTCTTCACCATTGACGTGAAAGTCGAGACGAGATTAAATTGTATACATTCGCTAATTTTATTCCGTATCATGCTACCCACGAGCTGCACACAAATATACTTTGTTTCATTATTTACTTGGTGAATTCAGCAAAGTGGATATTGTATATCTCCAGCTCGAACGTTGTATCGCACGGTACGCGATTAGATATGGAAAACGGCAGAATGTCTGGAAGAATTTTGATTGAAAACTGTACATTTATCTGGAGGGATAATTGCTGCTTTGTTTATCAATGACGCTGCCGGTTGAGTTCTCTCGAGAATTCTTTCTTGAGAAATGGGAATAATCTGTCTATTATACCTGATTCTAATTATATATATGAGATTGTATATCTTGGAATCGAAAATGGAAATATATGTTGTACAATTAAATTATGAAATAAAATTATGTGTCATATAATTGAATGACAAAATAAAATTATATAATAGTGGAATAAAGTTCAAAATATAGAGGCTACTTGAACAACAGCTGAACAAGCGTTGAGAATAAATCACTGCAAGGTATTCCTATTCATCATCTGTTATTTGAATAAAATTTTGCCCATCTCCGAACGAAACAACGCGCGGCACTCTTTCGCGAGGTAACGCAAGAAACCTGCAGAGAAGGGCGATAATTTTCTTCCCAAACCCGTGGACTTCCGTCTCTTTCACACTTAATAAGTCTTTCCGTTCTTCTACTTATTCTCATGAAACCTGGCAGCACGATATGCATCGAGAGGTTGAAACAAAATGACTACCACTTGAGCGGAGTACACAGTGTATAAGTCATACTTTGTTTTATACGGTTTAAGGGTATAATCACCTTATCCCAGGAATCGTGCCAACGCATGAAAAAAAAGAACGATGCCGAAGATATTTTAATGAGCATGGAATATAGACGAGCAGCATTCTTGTTTTCTCGTCTAATTTGTATTTATGAACAGAAATTATAGGAACACTTTTATTCATGAGCCGCGCCGCCTTATCTATCCTTAATCTAATAGAGAAGAATTATACGAATTATATTAATTATATCCTTCGCGGTAAATTAAATTTAAATTAACTCCACCGACGAATTATGAAAACAACAAAAACTGCGTCAAGAAAGAGGGGGAGAAGACAATGCATGCTCCGTGCGGTCGAACGCAAGTACTATTAACGTTTATCGTCTTAAGAGTTCTTGAGTTTCGAATATTTCCTCTAGAATAGTTTTGCGTACATCATAAGCAATGATAGAATACTTAAGCAAAATCAATTATGAGCTTGAGCTTGGTTCATTCAAGTGTGAAACTGTCACTTCAGTTATCACTGAGTGATTTTAGCCATCATTATGGGCCCTGAGGAAAACTGTCGTATTTCGTGTTATTCTAGAGTTTGAGTATGCTAATCAACAGTGTTTGAGTGTGCTTTCGCAGTGTTCGGACGAATATCGCATCGCTGGATGAACATAAAAATTAATATGTAGTGTTCCAGCAAACGAAATCGATGGGCACTGAGGAAAACTGTCGCATTTCGTGTTATTTTACAGTTTGAGCATGATAATCAATGTTTCGCAGTGTTCGGACGAATATCACATCGCTGGACACGATAATCTATAATCTATAATCATCTATAATCCAAACATCACAATACAATTATTTCCATTCTTCTTAACATCACTTTACCTTACATAACTCCTTAATTTTGGGCTTGTCGTCTAGCTCGAGTACCTCGGAATTGCCAAACCCGTACTGTAGCTGCATATTAGCATGCTACAGCCCCTGAGGGCAATCAATTATGTAAGTTAAGAAAAATTGTGATACCTCGTACATTTCGTATATGATTCTCTTATTTCCTTTTTTTGTACTTCAGTTCTTTTCACATAAAGCTTCTAAAGGTATCATTTTCCTTGCCATATAAGCAACATAATGTAAGGAATACGTGTGCACGGTTATTCGTCTCATTATTATGCCATTATCTCGCCTTACTTTTGCCGCAGCAAAATAGTGGAACAAAATTCTTCCTCATTTTTGCTTGTCAAGATACATCCCCAAAACTTGAACAAAATCTTTTCTTATTAGCTTTATTTTTATATTTCCCTCTGAAAGCATTTCTGAAAAAGGAAAATGTTACATCCTCGACCAGATACACTGAACCTTGCATAATTAAAGTCTCCATGAACTAGCCTGTTAATTCTCAAGCGACGATTCTCCTTCGCCTCGAACGAGGTTTCGCCACCAATGGCGCGAATTTCACAAATTCACCTAAGCTACGCGTTGTATTTACCGCGATGCCACCTTCAGAAATACCTTCGCCGATTACCGTACGCGACAATGTCCGTGCTTGGCATGCGACGCGGACATTAGGAAACTACGTTCAGCTTTCATTTGCATCATACGTACGCCGGGTGGCATTTCTAGATCGATCACAGACGGTTTATTACGCATATTGATCGCGTCGGCACACAATCGCGCCGATATGCGTGCCCACGCCGCGTGATCCGGTCAGAGGCACGCGCATAATCGCGCATTTAGACCAATCGAAGCATTAGTGTCCCCGGATGCGTTCTCAGGTGACACCAACTGGAATTCCGTCGTTTGTCAGACCGTAAAAACTTTCTCGCGCGCTCGCGGTGCCGCGCGGTCTTTTTTCGTGGCTTATCAGAGGATCGCGGGGAACCTTATCAGATCCTGTCGAAAGTAATGCCCGCATCGTTGGTTTCTTTTCGCTGAAAAACTGGTGAAATTTGCAATCGCTGAACAGAACGAATATTCGTCGAAATCCCAGACTTATATTTTAATAATATACTATGAGAGCAATGTTAGATGATTTATTTGGTAATTTGAGGCGTTCGATCTTCATTTATTGTGAAGTATTACAGCTTCTAACTGGATCTCTAATATTTATTTAACGAGTTATTTGGAATTTTTGTCTGAATAAAAGTTGTATTTATTTTTATTGTTTGAACGAATATTATTTAAATTGATACCATTGAAGAAAAAAGGATGCTCAACGAGGGAAACACTTTATATCTTCAATATTAAATATTTAGTACTTCATTCTACTTGATTGCTCATTTCTAGAGTCATTGGCAGTATCATATACAAATTAATCGTGGAAAACTCTATCCTAACCTAGTCTATCCATCCACTTATGGCGCTTAAGTACATCGGTACTTCAATTTTCTGCGAGTCATATAACTCGAATTTTGATTAATATTCGAGAGTATTCACGTTGAAGTTCGTCACGCTTACCCTCTGTAATTGCACGAATTAGTTTCTGTACGTTCGTGTTCCACGATTTACGTAAATCTTCCAAGAAACTTACGCATCGTGTATTCGCGGTAATCACGATTTCCCTTTCTACTGGATGCCTGGTGCAATTTGCAATCATGTTGTGGAACGGTTCTCCGAAAAGCGCGAGAGACCTTGTCACCGAGTGAAAATAATTTTTCTAGACAAATTTATCGTAGCCTCCAATGGGAATAACGGAGCGTAATTAAACATTTGCACTCTGACAACAATTTTAATTCAATACTTGACATTATTAAGATATGGTTGTCCTTCAAGAATTTTTTATTGCAATTTCGAAGGTATGCTTCTGTGTTCTCAACTCGTTGCATTTTAACTTCTTCCATTAAGCAGCAATAACAGTTTCTAATAGTGAATCATTCCCTTGAGTAAGCGCTGGTAACTAATAACTCGAAGAGTTTTTCATATCATTTCGTTTCTGAAAATGGAAACTGTTCTTTTTCTCCATAAAGGTATGTAAATGCTTGAAATTTAAGTCTCATTCTCTTTCTTGTTAATCCAGCATTCGTTCTAATCGAAAATACTTGAATCGAATTGTGGCGCATATTGGCTATGTCACCGTAACGGCGCCAGTGAAGAGCGAGAGATTAACCCAATCCAAAGATCCACAATTGGAGGAACTCTTCGTTATTACAACTTAATTGTAATGAATTCGTTTCTGCATGGTCGCACTCGGCGATCCGAGTAAACTCGCAGTGGAATGTGCATACGTACCGTTCATCCTCCACGGTTTCTGAAATTTCAACTCATTAGGAGATCAGTCGTGTAGATACACCAGATTAACGGCGTGTTAATGGCGCTGAATGCGGTAGAAATCTATATAATTCCAGCGAGGTTTGAATAATCCTAAAATACGACCGCGAGAATGCGTGGCAATCATAGCTTTCTGCTGCAGTTAACGCGAAGTTGTATAAACATTATTATAGTAATAACTAGACTACGGATTTTATGCATTTATGGGGTATGAATAATATACTTCATACATTAATACAATAATATTAGTATTTCATTTTGCATAAGTACGTGTATTCTGCATGCGCTTAGCATACGTTCTGCATATTCGCGAACGCCGTAAATGTATACAATCTGCGGTAATAACACAGTACCCAGGCTAACACTTCATTTTTCATTTTTAAAACGATCGTTGGGGTATATTTTTAAGATAGGACTTAATTTCCAGGTTGCAGACTTGATTTGAGTCATATTAACTTCTTTGGATGGTGGAAAAATGGTTAAAAGTATTTCAAAATCTATACGACATTATTTATCATTTTTCTCATACTTTAAAAAATGAACCATATTGTCAAATATTTTATTTGAATTATTTTATTAGTCTGGTGATGAAGAATTTACACTAAAACACGATCCAAAGAAAATGAACTATCATTAATACCTTCGGTCTATCTTTATTAGAAGAAGATCGTGTTATGAATTTGTTGGTATTAGAAGGGTGCTATTGTAAACCAGAACATGAAAGAATTAATTCAACTAACTATTATTTCTAATCGATCCAATCCCATAGTTTAATTGCCAATACAATTACTAATTAGATACTAATAACATATCAAGGTTAATAATCACCTAAAGAAGACCATGCTCAATTACCAAATTATTATTCATATAAGAAACAATGGTCACTGGTAAAATTGTCTCACTCGAGGTACCTAAATAATTCACAACACATTCTTCATTCAAAGAATTTCGTAATTATCCATTATGGCCTAATTTTGCCCTAGTATGCAGTGTGCGACGAAGGGTCGTTTATTTCATTTGATACAAAATATGACGAAGGAAACTGAAACGTCCAGAAAGGGGAGCAAAGATTTCCAAGAAAACCCTCTCACTATCGGTAGGATCATGAGCAATGCTAATAGGCCGGCTTTACAAGCGGCACCATTGCTTACACAAAGAATCGTCGGCGGGCATCGCGTGTTACCGTTTCGCTCATTTGCCTGGTAACAAACGTCCCCCGTCACGGCATACATTTATTTAAATAATTAAACACAAATTGGCTATCCTTTCTGTCGGCGTGGCAACGGTGCCGACCATGCGTGGAACAAAATTATTGCCTCCTTCTCCTCCTTTCGGTAAATATCCCCACGAATTAAACGAATTGGCTTAATTATATCGCTAATTGCAGCAACAACAAAAAAAAAACCTAGCGAGTCTGTTTCACAGTGGAGTTCCATTGGAACCCATTTCTACATTTCTATTTTGTTAACGCGCATGATCGATCAAGAAATAGAAATTTTCTGTTCGAGGGATCTCGAAGACGATGCTGAAAATATCCAGGGCGTTTCTGAGATAAAGTTCTCAATCCTTCAGTCCACATTGGCCCTGGTAGTATTTTTTATTTGGTACGCAGGATAACAGAAATTGAAAGCTAACAGAAATTGAAAGCTAACAGAATTTGTATTCAAGTATTCTACAGCAATTATTTCCATCACAAAGCACAAGTGCTCTACAGTTCACCAAGTGATTTGAATGCTTCGCAAGAGTACCGAAAAATTAGCATAAATTAATTAATATCGCGACTCCTACGATATCCTAGATAAGCACGTGTTCTGCCTCTAATTATTCAAAGACGTAAACATCACACTAAAGCACCACCTTATCTCGGAATACCTAACTAGCAAAACAATGAAACACTAAAAACTTTCGGTCATAAATATCAGTTAATTGTCTTTCCTAATAGTGTATTAATTAGAAAGGTGGCCCTACGAACAATAGGATTTTAAGCTCGGCTGGCACTGTGATAGGTCTTCGCTAGAGATCACTTTTCGTATGTAGGATAACTAGAACGGTGCGTGTTTGCATGCGAGAGGGCGTTCTGAGAATTTCTCGCGTCGTTTGCAAACGCGCAGCCGATGTTTAAGTTTCCATGTACGCTTATTTATCTGCAACGAAATCTCTAGTTGGCTTCCTACGAAAGACAGGTTACTCGCGTAGGTATAACAGAGTGTATTCACCTGGCGGCGTCGTTGCCCGACACGTACTTTGTACCTAATCATGGAATTGCGTAGGCCTCTGCCACCTCGACTGACACTCATCATGAACAATCGAGATTACGTGGGTGTCCAATTATCTTGAACGACACATTCGGGTAGAAATTGGACGATAAAAAGGATTTTTACGGGGAACAATTTTTCGCAATAATGTTGGAGGTGTATTTCATGGATCTGATACTGAAGAATTAAGAATAGATGAGGACAGGAGGATACGGTTTGGACGAATGTATGTTTGGTGGAACTAGGCTTAACCCTCTGCATGACTTTATTTTTGTTTTTCAAGAAAGAAATTGTTCCTTATTATTATTTAAATTGATATTATTGAAGAAAAAAGATGTTCACCGAGGGAACTACTTTATATCTTCAATATTAACCCTTTGCACTCGAGAGGTGACTCTCGGTCGTCATTAGGTTTCACGCAGCAAATCTACAACATCTAATGTTTCTTTAGGTTTAATTTCTGTGGAGCTCGAAGTGTCAATAAAATGATTGTCGGTGAGGTAAAGGTGACAGGTGCAGGTGAGCTAAGGAACATCTCGAGTTGCTGGCAGATACCAGAAAAAAAGACCTCGAGTGCAAAGGGTTAAATGTTTAATATTTCATTCTACTTGCTACATACACAAAAAAGGAAGCTATTGTTTCACGTATAAGATATTATAACACGACAGTACAGTACGACAGATAGATTGACAGTATAATTGCGAAAATAATGCAAAAATAACTTTCAGTCAGTTCTCACTCCAACTTACAATAATTCCACAGAGCAGAACGCCATCGACGACTGGATATAATAGTCCCTGCAACGCGGTGCAAGCTGTAACCGCGCCTGGGTGCCTCCCCCATCCCTGTAAATTTGTTTAGCCCTGCTTTCGCGTGGGTGGCACGTTTCCAAGCGGCGTGCACGGTTTTAAAGAAGCCACGGCGACGAAACGCTTTGCAGAATCAGAGTGCAGCCGGGCCAGGATAGAATAGGGTAATTTGGGGTTGGTACGTCCGCGGAATGCGAAACGAAGTCAGCTGCCTTGCGCCATCGTTCCGGTCCCGAATACAGCCGTGTCCTCTTTGCCATCGGTTCCGAGTTCCGCACGGCCAATTTCACCGTCGTAAAAGGACCAGGAGGCACAATGCCTCGCTTGCTGCCGTCCAAAGCGTGCAGGAGCGGGTGTCGCGTGTACCACCAGCCTACACGTGACATTCTGACATGGCAGAGACTATTTATTCTCGCAGTCAACGACGTCGTTCCCTTTATCATCGCGAATTTAGCTTTCTGGATGTTGTCCATTGAATACCTTTCTTCCCTTCTGTTCGATTACTGTAGCGGTTTTGTTATGTTGTTTGTAGCGATGAGTTGGAATCCTATCGTGGAGATTCTTAGGAAATTTTTAGGAACGTGGCATAGTTTGAGAGGTGATTAAACTTGCTATGGCGGTAGTTAGAGAAATAGGAACTTGGCGTCGTTACACAATATTAGGTGGACTGGAAAGTAATGTCGTTTTTGCGAATCTCGATCAGCTCATTGATTTTTATTGACTCGGCACTGAAAATTTGCACGCTAGATGGCAAAAGGCTGTTGATAACGGGGGTGATTACATAATTGATTCAAAATGAAAACTTATTAAGAATGTACTTGTTTGAATTTAACTTGCTTACTAAACCTACAAATTTCTCAAAACACCTTCGTTGGGGTTTCAATTTGGGGCACATTGTGTAAGAGGAGTTTACAATAGCAACGTTAAATCTAGGAGTCAGCCATTTATAGAATACTTTCCGATTACGATGTACGTTACACCACATTGTTCAAGTAGGAAATTCGAACGCAATATCACGCACGCAGGTTAACACGTTGGTCACCACGTCACCCAGAAACGGATGACAGGACTTTCCATTACGGAACTAAAAGATAATTCCCAAAGCGAGGCGATAATAAGAACAAATTTGTATAGGAATCTGCGAATTTGCAGAGATTAGCCAATTAAATACAACGATAAGTGTAAAATTATCTAACCTTCAACAACCTCAAGACAAAATTTTAACTTTGTAGAAATTTTTACGAATCGTAATCTGTCAGCCAACGCGTTAAAATGTAGATTGCGAGTATGAGTCTCGTATAATTTTTGAAAATCAGCCATCTTTCGACCAACTTTTCAGACTTAAGCCCTCGCACACCTTATCACTTGAGGATATAAGCTGACAGGTCCGCGCGGAGTTACACGGTTCGTTTGCCTTTCTCCAATTTATCACCGACGATCGGTTAGCCTGCGTTTAATAAGCGCGTTTCGACGGTTCGTGACCGACGCTAGCCGGCGTCCCTTTCTCGGCGCAGGATCGCAATATCCTGGACGGGCAGGAAGACGCGCGCGGAAACTTGACAGAGCCCGGCATGATGGTCAGCCAGGTGTACGAGGTCAGTGAGCAACGGCCCGATCGTTTATGCACAGTGGCTTCTATGCCAGCGATAAAATTGCGGCAAGTGTGTCCGGCGTTGCGCGTTGTGTGGGCCGTATATTCAACGCGACACTCGCCATTAAGTGTACAGGCCAATACGCATTTATATGACGCGTTTGATGCAAACAGAGACGCCGACGTGCGCCTCGCCGCCCCGTATAAACCGCCTTCGACCGCATTTCAATTCTTTCAACTCCACTTGGCCGGAAAAAATTGGGTGAACGAGAACTAAGGTTGTTGCAAACTTAGGTTGGTGCACGGTACTCATAGAAGAATATAACAAATAGTAAACACTGGAACGGAAGGAACTAATGTACAACTCCAACCATAATACCAATTTGTCCCAGGATACTGGAATTATTGAAATTTAATATTCCAAGTAGGCAACTTCGAAGCAGCGATATTTTTTACACTGATCCATATCGTACCTCAATTGCGAAAGAGAATTGTGTGACAAGAATATGTGCGATGGCTAACAGCCTTAATATGTCTGTTGATTTTTTTCATGACTCACCTTTAGCATTTAAAAGGTCAGTTGTTGCAATTTTGCAGATGCGCAATCTAGTTTGAACACGTTACATTATAAGTTACCGTGATCGCCTCCATTTTTGTTTTGTTTTTCTTGTTGTCATTGTTATTACATTGTACTTGATATCAAGGGCAGATGGCCCGTAAATAAAGTATTATTATTATAATAAACTCACTCAATATTTCAATACTCTAGCTGAGAATCTTACAAACAGCCACAAATCTTGCAAACTTCCAGCGTAAATGCCGTACTTTACCTTCGCAGAACATCACCTATAGTCATGCGCACGAGACGAGATAAATCTCGATCTCGTCTCGAATTCGAGATGCGATTCGAGATCGAGATTACTTGTAACATTCGAGATCGATATCGAGATTTAGCATGCCGAGATTTGGGCGAGATCAAGATTATTTCAAAATCTCGTCGAGATCTCGACAAAATGTTTTACTATATTGCCGATCGCCAACACATACGACGTCGTGACAATACTAACAATACTTATTATTTAAACAATGATGGAGAATATGATTTTGCTGTGATATTAATGTTTCACGAATTATTTTCACAAAAATTATTTAACAAGCCTTTGACTCGACATGTTACGACATGTCATGTGGTTGTTGTTTGTCCTTCCCCTTCTCTACTTTCAGAGGTACAAGTGAGCCGCAACCCTCGACGCAGGTACACGAAGGGTGCAGTCTCATTCTTCGACGATCCTTCCATTTCTTCGAAGATTTCCATTTAGCTTCCATTTAGTTCAAATAATTATTTGACAGAGTCAGACTCAGACTTTGGAAATCAAAGGGAGTTTGTTTTCTTTGATTTCCACGGTTTCGTACTTAGTATTAAGCTCGTCGACTCTATGTAGAGTATGCATCTACGTATGTATAATCTGTGTAGAGGGAGATCGAAGGAACTTTGATTCCTTCTATTTCCGGGTCTCCAGTCGCAGCAACCTCCACGTGGTGAGACCTGGTAATCGGTATTATTCGTGACGAACAATACTATAGTCACGAATAATAGCGAGCTAATGGCTGCGAACTTGGAATATGATCTTTAGATATAAAAAGTGCAAAAGTGTAAAGTGCAAAAGTGTATAATTAGTTTTCAGAAAAATTCATTGATATAAATAAATTAACATTAATATATTTTTATTGCACAATGGTAGTCAATTTTCACGACAAGTTGTAGTATCTCTTTAATTTTTCTTACATACATCTACGCCAATAATTACTATTGCTCTCTCAATGTATCTCGACATGTCTCGCTCGCCGTCTTTATAAAGCGGTAGCTTTGCAGATGCAACGGATTCAGCCAATAACGAAAATGCGTAAAAAAAATGAGTAAAGGTATCACCGTTTACTGACAGCCAATCAAACTCCCTCACTAACTTCCTAACTTCCGCTAACTTCTATACTGGCAATAATTTCTCGTCCATTACAAAGATTTAGTCGATACCAAAGGAAGTAAATTCAAGGAACTTTGCGATAATAGCTACACGCGTGGCGCGATAATCACCTCGATCGCGTACTCGAAACGCGCGGTGTTAATCGAACCCCGCCTAACCTGGGACCCTTCGATTGTTTATCAGCCCACGTTCCCAGCGATAACTCGCGACTAATTTTCAATTTAGCAGCTCGTTCCCGGTATAATGGCTCGGTTGGTATCGATAACGACGCGTCCCGATGCAACGGGCAATCTTCGGTATCTAATGCATCAGCGACGGAGCTATACTCGTCACTGCTGCCAGACACGACACAGGAAGTTCACCTACAAGTCGTGCTTGCGTGCGCACACGGGCAATTTCGCGAAGTGTTTGTGTATCTGGCGAGCAGAGTCGTATCGAACGAATCGTACATAGGCACGAAGGAAGAGGCTCTGTGTGTTTCTTCCTGTCACATCTCATTACCATAATACGGCTACGTAATTATGACAATTAGCATGCTAATTAAGAAAATTGCCATTCGTCTTGTTTCCTCGCCAGGCCCGT
Organism: Hylaeus volcanicus; assembly: GCF_026283585.1. Lineage (NCBI taxonomy): Eukaryota > Metazoa > Arthropoda > Insecta > Hymenoptera > Colletidae > Hylaeus > Hylaeus volcanicus. Next base: position 19,244,639 of record NC_071980.1, read on the forward strand.
GTGTGCCCGCGTGTTTGCGTCTGTTGCATGCAGTTCCTCCACGCTCTTCGTTCGCCTCCTTCGGTGCCGTCTTCCTTCATCCTCGCCAACGGTCTCCGTTCTTCCTTTGGCCGCGCCACTCCGCGGCTTTGCATTCAATTAAAGCTTAATTAGTCAAGTCGACTTCCTAATGACGCTGCCTTTCCTCGGTCACGGAGACACACAACCAACGAAACGTACGTACGCGCGTAAGACGATCCCCTCTCCGATTCCGAGCTATTGTTTCGCGGGCTGCGCTCGTTGGTTCTGTTCTGATTCGCGCGGCAATATCGAGCCCGTGATAAGTTGTTTGCCGCGAACACGATACCGCGATCTTTCGACCTTAACGTGCCTCTTTCCAGCGGGGAACGGAAATGGAATTCCTCGAGGATCTTTTTTATACGAATTTCGTTAACGATCGCTGGCGAGAGGGATACTGACTTGATACTGTTTAAACGTCTGATACTAGAACTACCACGTTCTGTTAATGCGATGAATTTCCAGTTTCTAGGTTCATTGATAAGAAGGAGATTTTGTTTGGAATTTATGTGCCCTTTTGGTGAAATAAATGGGTGATTGTGTAGGGGGAGTAAAATTTTATATTTTTAAGAAGAGTCAAACGGTTTCAGGAATATGTACCTGTCAAGTTTACAGATATGGTGAAATTAGGGGGTGTACAACCCTGTACTTCGCCACTAGTTGCTCTAGAAATAGTACATTTTTCCAAGATATTTCTTCTGGTTCTTAAACAGTATTCTGGTAACTGAAGACCAACTTAAACGACAAGAAATGCATATAAAAAATTATATCTTATTTACAAAGGACAACAATTTTCAAAGAAATATAAAGAAGAATTAACAAGACACTACAACCTTCTAAAATAGATCTATGTTTGATCCTAAATAGTATTTATAATTATTGTTAAATCTAACAATTAGTTATTCTAACCATAAGTCATTGTATATTTATTTGAATTATATTATGACTCACATATGTATATAAATGTTGAACATGTAATTCACAGCGCTAATGGCTTACAAACTGATGCGACGATAAATAAATAAATAATAATTATTGTTATTATTCCGGTAACCATCAAAATTAGACACTAATAACTTTGTATACGAGTGTACATATAATTTATCATCCCTTGTTTGAGAAAAAAATTGATCCTCGTAACAAGTACATTAAGACGTTTAAAATATTTGAACTGATAAATAATATTGTACACGAGAAACATGATTATTCTATTCGATCCACTGTCTTGCAATTATAATAGTTTGGACGAGAATGGTTCATCGGTACATTTCTCAGATTACAATTTACTTTCCCCTCGAGTCACTTAAATCGCCATTAAACGTATCTCGCCAGTGAGCAATTAATGAAACCGAGACCGAGCCATCGGCAGCGTGCATCACACCGTCACATGTGTCCTTGCACAGTCACGCACAGTGCAACGGATGCGTTCTTCATATTATGTACATACCAGAGAATGCTTTCATTCTCGACACCCAGAGGCCCTCACTTGGCATCCTAAAAACACCGACACATGCACGAATACGACCCAACAACGACTGAAAGAGGTTCACAGTCTTGGCAATTCTTTGGGGATGTTTCCAGAATTCAGTCACGTTACGAAATGTCGATAACTTGTATATTGAGCGAATCATTTAATGTTGGAATATTATATATTTTCGTTTTTAAAATGGTTACTTTGGGATACTGATTATAATGAAAAAGACATTTTGTATAAGTCACACTTTTCGACTTTACAATGCCATCGGCATTTTTTAAATGTTGGAAATCTTGTTTTTATTGAAGTAGTACAGAAATTCCAATTCGACCAATGATATGTTGATTTCTAAGATGATTTTGTTATGGCTTTTTGAGCTACTGTTAATGTGAAATCACAATTCAACCTATATAAGCTTGCCCTGCTTGCTCCAATACGTATTCCAGTATTCCTCACGACTTTGCTGATGAACAGCACAATCGAGTTTATTCATCCTATCACGTTGACGTCAAATATTCAATCTACGTCGTCAAGAAACACAAATGGAATCATCTTTGTATTATTCACGATTAATGCCGGAACGACGTTCGAGTCGTTAAACATCGCGCGATCGATTTCCAAACGCCGATATCCGATTCGCGTTGCCCCCTTTTCGTCACGGTTCGGGGTAAAAGAAAAAACGACCCTCGCAGGCCAGATCGCACTGTAGAAAAAGAGAGAGGGACAATTTTCGAGGGAGCTCGCAATTAAAAGCACCGTTGGCAATAAAGAACGGTGGCTAAACTCGTTGCACGATCGACTACCTAGTATCGCGTTAGTCCCTTTTAGTCACGGTTCGTGGTATGCCGACGCTAATAAAACCCTCGACGGGTATAACTTGCAAATTCGAGTTGCTGGTCGGAGATAAACGGTCCCACGCGCCCGGTTGACCCTTCTAGGGCGTTTACATGTTTGTAATCAATCTAAACTTGTAGCGCAAACTACGAAATATCTCGTAATTGGCAGTGAATGCGTTAAATTTTGCTTACTCTTGAAATTTGCTTAGGTGTTTTTATTGCTGAAGTTTGATACTTGCTGAACCAACACCAGGAAAATTTTCAACCACGTCTGTATATTTTCTCTATGTTCTTGTCCAATGGATCAATTACAGGAGGCCAGCAGTTACCAGAAGGTTAATTAAAGGAGCCGAAGGTACGTATCCATATAATACTTTATTAATCAAGGGAATATCACGGCTGCGGTAACCAAGGAAAATCCACCGCAAATTAGGTTCGTTAACGACAGAAAGCTTGCTCGAATTCATTAGCGAGAAACACTCTCGTCAGCTGGTTAATGCGATCTCCGAATGCAAACGCGGCCAAGACAATCGCATCTCATCGCGAACAGCCCGAGCAAATGAATACCCCTCATCCTCGACGTGGTATATGGGCCTCGTAACCATAGCTCATTTCATACCTGAAGTGAGCCGAGAAGAATGAGGACGGGGCAAGAACGACGAGGACGAAGGAACGAGCGGCTCGTCGAACTCGATGCGTGGCAGATTCGGTTCTCCAATCTTCGGCCTCGAGCACTTTCGGGCTCTTCAGACGCTGCCGCCGCGCATCGAACAGTCCGTGCAAATTTCAATTTTAACTGCTAATCTGCCAGCTAATAGCCCCCTGCTCCGTCGTCCTCCCGCCGACTCGTCTTTTCTCCATCAACGACCCCCGTTCCCAATGCCAGGCCTTCCTCGCTCCGCGAGTTTTTCTCCATCTCGCTCGATGAACAGCGTCTCCTCTCCTCGACACCTCAAACTTTTCCATCCGATACAGGAGAAGCTCCTTAAAAGGAATTTCATTTCAGTAGCTGATCAGCTGTCGATCATTTCCTCAGGATTACTGTTAGAACAAATTCTAATCACACGTGTCTGCTGCTGAGAAGTAGAACAGCTTCTAAGCTTAAGGGTCAGCTCACTTGTTACAGTATAATTTTGGTTGTTTCTCGAAGTACTAAAAGTGTGATCAAAATAGAAAACTTTTTGAATGATTTTATTCTATACTAATTCAAGAAGTAAAAGTAGTATAAAAAGTAGTAAAAAAAGTATGTTTCGGCACATTTTTTCGCACCGCGGGGGGAGCTTCAGTTCTCTTCGCAAAGATGGACGATTAGTTGAAGTAGATTTCAGGTATTTCGAGGATTCTAAAAATATATAGGCAAAGGCAGAGTCTGAATGCCTCCGTGGTCCCATGGACAGGAAGTATAGGGAGCTTGCCGCAGCGATAATTATACCTCTCGAGTTCCTAAAATATTTCCAGTAAAAGGTACGGAAAGAGGAAGTTGGGGACATAGAAAGAAAGTTTGATGACGCTATAATAGGGCCAGGAATGAAAGGAACTTCGTCTTTTGCAATGCCATGTCACGAATGTTCAATTATCTCAGTAACTGAATGTGGGCTTAACGAAATCATGAATTGTTTATTTCTGGGTTCATTGAGTAGCGGACACAGACTTAAGAAAAAGTCGTGCAGGCATGGTTGATTTATTCTGAACAGCGTGGAGATCATTTAGAAATCGGTTGCAAGGATTTTCTGTACGATTTAAAATTTAACAGAAGTGTTGACACGGAAACAAATTCTGTCACACTGGAGGATAGTGTCGATGTCTTGCAGGAGATTCGTTTAAAAATTAGAAATAAATATTTTAGGGTAAGACAGAATATGAACACTTATAATTTAGACCATCTGTTTCTAATAAACATGGGGATGGTTCTACGATGATTTCAGAGCATTGCTTTAATCGAACCTCGATTAGATTATTCTATCGAAGGTTTCCAATTCATAAACACACTTAAATTGTTTTTCTCCTTATCAAAGACTTTTCGATTAGACCTTTCACAAGTCGATACACCCATAATTGCATCTCATCCTATGACAAATCGTTGCGTCTATGACCCTCGAATAATTAAAGACTCTATAAATACCAGAAATGGTTTTCTCAGTGCGTTAGCAACGCAACGATTAATATTCCTTCTGTTTTCTTGCGTTCATCTGATTCTTAACTTACTGCAGAATCGCGTATTTTTATCGACGTTTCCCCTCCCTCACACCCTCTCGTCACTTATTCGTCGCAGATCGGATGATTTATTGCAATATTTTGACGTGAAATATATATATAGAAAAGATGAATCGACAGCCGAGTCTTTATGGGCGAAAGTTTGCCACCCTCTACCACCGTCCAAACCCCGTGGACACGGCTGCACCGAACCCCCACCCTCTACGACAGTTTACCGACTGGCCAGGCGATTTTTTTCCTAATTTGAGTATTAATCATACGGGGGCGACAGAAGTTATCGGAAAAAGAGAATCGAACGACGAAAACGGTCCCCAATCCTGACGCGGGGGGACGTATTCGAGGAAATTAATAGACCAATTTACGCTGATGGAAGCAACGAACTAGGAAAAATATACTAACCCGTATGGGTGCCCTCTGTAATTCTCCTGTTAATGATATCTTTTGAATTATCAATAGATTACAATTTACCGAAGGTAAATTGGTAAAAAGAATGGATGCTGGTTGTGGAATCGTTCGTAACTGAGTTGTTTAAATTGGAATGAGATCCTGATCTATTATAACCATCGTTGGAATGAGTCATATTCAATTAGTATTTTTCTTAATATTATGGTATTCAATTTTAGTCTCATAGACCAAGGAAGGGCTGCCTATTTATTAATATGTATATATCTACATAACCAACAAGAAGGAACCTTATGTTTAACCAAAACAATTATCTTTATCCACAATAATTAGCATTAAAATCTAGATCTACTATTTTACCAACAGCATTCAACCTGGGAATTTCAAGAACCCAAGAAGATTAGAACAAAATACAACAGTATTGCAATTATTCCAAAATAGTGTTTAAACCTCAAGGATAGACGTCAACCGTATAAAAGCCTACAACCTCGATCAAGCTTCATTAATCGATACTAGCTGAGCACAATGCATCCCACAAGAAGTTAATCGCGCACGCGTGTACATACATGCTAAAACTCCAATTGATCGATCCACCCGCTCGGATGCATTACGCAAAGCGTGCCGCGCGATCCGCCCACGCATCTCGTCAACTAATTATCTAATAAAACGACAACCGCGGTTATGGTAGGAACGAGTCGCCGCTGTACGTCGGCGTCGAGCTGAGAAGACTTCTGCGCAGAGGTCGCGAGAGAAGTCGCAATACCATTAAGGAATGCATTGTGCTTGGGTCCAGCTCATTGTATTCAGATACCTTCCTCGATAGTTAGACGAGAGCCCCGTGGAAAGGGATGCTGCCGGGCCCTTATTTGCCATTCATAGAGCCGCGTGAACGCGGTCGTGGCTCGCACATTACACCCACGACGAGGAATTTTTCCTACTTCAACGACTTCCTCGACCCATGCTGGACGTTCGTTTGATTTGCAACCTGATCTCGTTTCGTCGCTGTTTTCCGAATTGGTCGCTTAACAGTGTAATCTTATACAGATTTGTGTACAGTTTTATAGAATGTTGTGCAATTTTATGGGAACTTACAGCATTTTACACGACTCAATGCAGTTGCAGTTTAACACAAGTTTTGACTATTCGGTGTGATTTTATACATTATTATTCTATACAATTCTACAGAATCGTAGAACAACTTGATTTTACACCATTGTATATAATTTTATACAAATTCATATTTTATACAATTTTATAGATTTAATACAATCCTATACAATTTTAAATATATGTGTATCCAAAACCAAGCCACGTTTTCAAAATTTCTATCAAGAAAATAATATTGCATATGAATATTCTCATACATATTATCTAAAATCTAACATGAATTTTTTTATCGAATCAGTCTACTATTATACAATTCTATGCCATGTATTTTCCATAATTCTCAACAAATTCGAGATTTTCAATCTATAATACCATAACCTACATAGAAGAACTCCCCCAAAAAATGTGTTATCTTGATTTCTCTCTCCTACCTATCACCGTACCTCCAACTAATTCGTGCCATACTCATTTCAAAGCGTACTATACAATATGTCAGATCTCTCAATCCAAACTTCAATTTCTAAAATTAACAAAAGTCCAGGGAGCGTCTCTATCAAAAATTGCCTTCCTACGATCTCCTTGTAATAATACTTGTCTCTCCACGGAATCTTCATGAGATTTTCTAAATTTAACCAATCCAATCGCAGGGAAAGGGCGATTTACCGTTTGGACGTGCGTTCGATACGCACGAAACGAAGTTACCGATGAAAACAGCGGGACAAAGCGACGGATAAACGAGTAGAACAATTATCCGCGTTCTACGTTTTTCGCGTCTCGACAAAGGGAGGCAGATGAAAGGCTCTCTATCGAGATAACGAAGGGAAAAGAACGATAAGGTGAAAGAGGGCCTCGGTGTACGAGAAGCCACCCCACGGTAATTTCAATTGCCAAACTCGAGAGAATCGAGCACTGTCGGCCCCGTCTTGCTTCGCTTTTTGGAAATTACGAGCCAAATGCGACTGGCCAACTGTCAGCTCTCGCTGCCGAAACACAGAGAGAGAAGGGAAGGAGGGTGAAACGAAAAAAAAAACTGTTTCTCATGCGGTGACGCTCTGCGTCGAATAAAGGACCAGATTTTTTTGCCTGCCCGACAGCCTGGGGGATCATTATTTGCATAAGCGTTGTTCAAGGATCCGTGACCAATCGGTAAGATCGCGATTCGTTTGGATTCGATGATCTTACGCGGAGGGGAGAAAGAGGGCGCGAACCATCATTCTTCTTTCACGGAGTATTTAACCCCCGTTGATTTATCGCGTTTCGATATTTTTTTCTACTCTATTTGTGTACACGGGGCGGCAAGGTTCGTTGGTTCCCGGATAAGTTATTACCAAAGATGAGAAAAATTTTATTCGAATAATAGTCGACGAACAAAACAACGCCGTAATGATTTATTCGAGACTTTTGTTTGTTCGGAACAGTTGCACGGGTGAGTTTTTATTCGATTAACATTAAGTCTAATTTCGTTCTGTAATTAAAATTCTAATTTTTAGTAAACGCGGGATAAAAAAATGTTTAGCAAATGTCGAAATTAGAAATTAAATAACCTTGTCGTATTACTCAAGTAGGTATTTAAAAAAATCCCTCTTTCTTCATACTTTGCATTTAATGCTGAAAACAAATATTTCCTGAAAAGTATTGTAATAAATTTTACACATCGCCCCTTATTACCATGAATCGCCACAGATTCCCAACGACAGTAAATACATTTTTGCATGTTAGAAAAGAGACACGAAAAAATATTCATCCGCAACGTGTACTATTTTATTAATGCGTATCGTAAAGACTAATAAACGTCCGTGTTTTTTCTAGACATTCGAGTTTCCAGCTGGCAATAAACATATTGTGCGCGAAGGCGACACCACCCCCAGCGGCTTCGAGGAGAATCTGATTCCTATTTCACTTGGAACGTTCGCGATCGTCGGGGAATCGGTCGTATCTCGACAACGACGTTTTATATCTCGCTCTTAATGCGTACGCGACACGCGAGGCTCAAGGGCCATCCATGATCGCTGCGTTCCTTTTCGTCGTGGATCTCGTTTCATGGAAATCGCGAGCAACGTGTATGCCGTGGACGCGTTATATTCGTTGTCGAGCTACGAAATTTGTCTTTTAGAACATACGTGCCAGAACTGGTCTAGTGGAGGAACTAGAACCTTTAGTATTGGAAGAGTAACGTAGAATAATCGTAACTTATGGTGTAATATAATTAAAATACTATAAAGAAACGATCTTCAAAAAGATGCGAAGGATCTTGGTAGAATTTCTTTTGAGGCTGGTTTTGGTATGATACGTGGACACTGATTTAAAGGTACTTTGACATGGTAATTTTCAAGATATCTCAGTGTTTGTCCAAACTATATCTTTCGCCTTCCTTCTAACAATAACAGTTGATGGATCTTGCAGTGCTGAATTAAATTATTACTGATCTAATATATTGGGTTGTCCGAAAAGTCCATGTCGATTTTTGGTGGGTGGTACGGTTCTGAATATATCGAAGTGGTTGACAACAAATAACATGCATACATCCCTTAAAAGGTGGAAAGGTTATGGAACAAAATTCAAAATTCAATAAATATATATTAAAATTCAAACGTGTTTTTGAATGTTTCTTAGAAATTGGCACGAACTTTCTGGACAACCTAATATTTTAGAATGGTTTTCAAAAAATTGCAATAAAATTTCAGTGAATTCATATTTTATAACGCTATTTCTATCGTCAGATTTGCATTCAACAAGCAACTGATTACCGGATTCTTAAGAAAAGGTGTTCTCCCATCGTTCCCCCATTATTAAAAAATGCCCAAGTATGTACGGACTAGCACGAGGATCAACGCGAGCTATGCAAAGCATCCAGCGCAAAAGGAATAAACGTATACGAGCCAGCAGGAACGCTACCGTTTCCCAGAACGTAACCTTCGCCATCCAACCCTTTTCTCATGCCTGTTAACCGTGCATCCTATTATCATGAAAACTTTCGCGAACGTATCGCGGTTTCTCGAAGACGCCTTCATCTGGCCCCCTCCTCGAAGCCTGGTCTTTTGCCTCGCTAATGTGAAAACTCGAGGACGTTAAGTGGCTCAACTAGCCAACGTGTCTTTGATGTTTACCGCCCACTAGTGCGTACACGCTCACGCGACGCAACTGCGTAACGCTACCATGCGATTCCACCGCGGTCGGCTGGCATTATCGTGCCACCGACCGACTCGACGAATCTTCCCTCCCTTCTTCAGCGGTCGCGCCATCCAACGTCTCCTCCCTCGTTCCCCTCCGACCCTTTCAGACCCGCGTATATGCACGCAATGGACTTCGTGGCAGGGATCGCTTCTTCTACTTCGCAGCCACTTAGCATCTCTTCCACGAACGTCGTTACCATGACGAATAAGAACCGAGGCGGGATTACCGGTTTAATTACCTCTACATTGTTGGCGAGGAGGTAAGTGCACGCTGGCCTTCCAACTTGCCAACCGAAGCGAGCTTAATCATTTTGTTCCTTCGTTTATTTAACGTCTCTACGGCACGAATACGAGCTCGCATACCAGATGAATATGTAGGATAATATGTAGGATAATATGCAGGATAATGTGCTCAAAAGTTTGCGAGTCAGGGAAGATTCAACTGCTGCTTCTATCTTCGTTTAGAGGCGCCACTGGTATTTTCAGCGTATGTACTTTCAATTCCTGGATTTTCTGTGGGTGGTTACTGTGTTTCTTAGATTGATTGATTTTTACTGTCATATTTGTTTATTAAGTCTGAGGCAAGATGTTGAGTGATTGTTGGATGACCAACGCAATTAATCACAACTATAACAAAGATCATAGACATACCCTTAACCAAACATCCTCTAATCTCGGTTTCTAGTTCCTCACACATCCTGTGCTACTCTTCCTTAGTCATACTCCCCTTTGACCGCTGTCCTTAACATCACTCATCCTCCGAACGATACAAAAATCCGGAAAAACCCAAGAACCAGACAGAATTCAGTATCCACCGACACATTGCGGACGTAGTTGTACAAATAAAAACTTTTAAGAGTTTCTATAAAAAAAAAACAGTGTTGACAGTTAATTCTTTTCCCTCGGAATCTAACAGAAGGGCTCGACATCAATAACAAGGGTTTCTTCGTCTTTCATATTTCGTCGTTGCTCAATTTCAATTTTTAAAGTTCAAATTGGATCGTTAGTTAAAACATTTTTCAGTGACTTGAATACACTCATTAAACTAGAGTGACTCGTATTAATATTCGGACACTATAGTACTTTTTCATTATTGCAATGTACACCCGATCATAATTCAGATGATACATTTTTTGTTGTGTGATATGTTAGAACTTATATTCTGTTTAACAGAAATGTAAATTTTGTTTATTTAACATATCGAATTTATAACATAACAAACAATTTACTATATAATGTATTATTCCTGCGTCGTGTATATCTAGCTTATATTTTCCCTTAACGTCTTCATTGCACAAGGATGGGGAGTACACGCGATACACAAACGCAACGTTAAAATGCTGTCATTAAAACCGGGCCTCAATCTAAACAGTTCAACCGACAAAGTAAACGAAATCCAGGTTCGAGCCACGAGTGCCAAGTAATTTGAAAGGCTTGTCCTCCAGAAATGGATCTCCAACGAGCGTGTTCGGAGTGGTCGCGTCTTCATTTGCATAAGCGCGGTAATCGTGAGACAAGGGGGACACCTGATTCCCGAACGTCGCGAAACGAGTTTTGGCACAGGAATTAATCCTTCCGGTCGTTAAAGTGCAACTCGTTAAGTGTGACAGCGGCTGGCAGCTGGATTGAATTGAGGCGCGTGCTATATTACGCTTGATATCGCTGTGAAACCCAACACCGCCGGCTTAGACCTCGACCCCATGAGCCGCTAGCACTGCCGGCGCTACGCTGCCACTTGCTGCCTCTATTACCACCGGCGAAACAGTATATCCTGTCAGCAAATATCGCGAGAAACGTCCATTTCGATTTGCCACTGATTGTAACAACACGATCTGCCAGAGATATTGGCAATTTTTTAGGCTGAGCGCTGATTCCAATAGGTAACAAGTGGATTCCGTGCTCGGAGTCTATTGGAGCATTATGGAGAAATTGTTGGTGACGGTTTTTTGATAACGACTGGATTATTTTATCACACAGTTGACCGGCAATTTTACACAGAAGCGACTTTTATTATAAGCGATTATTTCGTAATTGAATGTGAAAGTAAATCAATCTAAATAAATTCCAATAAATTTTATTTATATTTTATTAACATTATGAATTGAAATGAAATACTTTACATACATAACACGATGAGTAAAACTTTTATAATTTTTAATATTTTAATACTCTATATATCGCCCTCCATAAATTGAAACAGCAAACACGAGTTTAGTAGTGACCGATCAGATGTATGGAGGTTTGGAAGATACTCTAATAATGGAGACGGGTGGTCTCTTCAAAAAGCACGGTTTATTTTGAATTATTGAAGGCTTATTTAAGAAGCTTTGTCTTATTATTAGGAGCTGTTTATGTTTGTCTCGTGTACTCGTGTATAAAGTCATTTTCTTTATGAAACTTGTGAGAAACAAGTTACCTAACTACTCTGCCATCTTGAGCTAGTATCTAGAGATTAGGTAATGTGAGTACAGGTGAGTATAAGTAAAGATTTAGCCACTAACTAATAATTACTAAACCAATGGCTTGCTTTAAATAGGATGAGCCTTATGAGAGAGTCTTCCAATAATTTAAGATGAAACTTTCTGAGGATTCCACACTTCAAATACGTGAAATTAAATATACACTTGCACCTGATTTAAGTGAAAATCTTCGAAGAGTTAATCATTCGTACTTCTTGGAATATAATCATCCATTCAGACCATAAACCAATAATTATTTCGTAACGATTAAGTTTGCTAGCTACTTATTAATCTCAACATCCCTTGACGTCTCGCGGTAGAGTGATCAATGATCATTGAGATTCGAGAGGGTCGATGACAGGTGGCATGAAAGAAGGTGAAATAGGCCAATAACCTACGTCCAGTGAAAGAACGAGGGAAACAAATTGGAGCAATGACCGGATTAAACGGCAGTTAAGAGGTGGGATAGGTTAAGGACTTCGGTTGACAAAGAAGGTTTAGAAAAGGAGAGGACACGGATGAGAGAGAAGGCGATGAGGGTGAAGTCGGAGCGTTGGAGATCAGCTGACTGTACTAAAGAACTGATGAGAATATCCTTAGATAAAATTCAGATTTCACGGATCAGGATTTCTGGATGAAAGTTATTTCACAACTGGTCACGACTTAATATCACATAAATCACATAAATCAATAATTAATAGCATTGTTATTATGAAAATGCAACTTTTTGGCGAGAAGAGAGTTTCTTCTTCTATAACGATGATCATCGACATGAGAACTGCTGAATTATTGTTAGGATTTTACTGCAAACCCTATTCAAGGAAATGTACATTTGCAACGAGTACTTCCAGACGGTGAATTAAGTTTGAATAATATTATAACAGCAATCTCACATTTGAAATGAGTAAACAAAAAGCCTTCGTTATACAAGAGGCTTTTATCTCGCTGCACAATAATGCACGCAATGTGTCTATTTCAATGAATTGGATTCCACGTTCTCTCAACTTCACACGTGCACTTCTTCCCGTCTTTAACTCGTTATTGCACACCCTCGCATATGCCCCTACGCTTCACTCTAGCACTTTTGTACAGCAACAATAATTATATTCAATTTGCAATCTTATTATTATCAATACATAATAGTAATGGTCGAGAGTCAATTATCAAAATATGTCTGATAAATAACCTAATAAGATAACGGTTCAACTAATACATACACATCGCTGTATTGTGATTCGCGTAACTGATTAATTTTAATGAGCCTTATCTCCGATGCAATGAAGTCTCGATGAAGTAATCGAAAGCCGTCCACAATTTATGCGAATAATGATTTCTTTACTCTATCTCTATGCCACTCTATCGCGTGGCACTTCGCGAAGACGTTCGTTTCTGTTCGCGAATTACGTGTCATCAACGATTCGCGACTCAAGGTCGCTGTTTAAACAAGTGCAGCAGCTCTCTGTGCGTCAACAAGTTCAGTTTTCGCGCGCAGTAGAACCTCCTTGATTTTCGATAGTACACTGAGGAACGTATAATGATTCTTTCATTCGAATGCACATGCATCATTGCACTCATTAAAAAAAATATGCTATGAGACGAATGTAGTACTCTTTGAACTGTTTGTATAATCCCTTTGACATTTTTGTCTAAATGTACTGATAACGAAGTTATGGATTGTCACATTTGCTTGGTCCACTTTGAATGTGTACTACGTATTGATTTCAAGTATTGATTTCAAGATTTTCAAGATTTTTTCGAAGTTATGGATTGTCACATTTGCTTGGTCCACTTTGAATGTGTACTATATATTGATTTCAATAGTTTTAGGATTAGATACTCTAGAATTTCCGATTTTCTCTGACAACAATGGTCCAAACGATGAAACTGTTGCATAACTGACAAATTTAATTATGCCTGCATAGGTCTCAAAGACCATGGGTCCCATGGAAGTGACCGACACAGAATCCACAGACACCAGTTTATATCGATATAAACATTGACCGCGATATACATTCCCTGCGTGGTCAAAATTACATACAATATACTATTATACATAAATCCTAAAATTACATACTCTTCACAATTAAACGGAGAAAATGTATATCGCGGTTAATGTTGGTGTCGATAAAAACTGGTGTAGATCAAATCTGCTGTCAATGAATTCTGTCATTTCCATGGAGCTCGATTGCCATATCTACGCCAACGTTCCCAAAATAATGTTTCGTTTACTTTCAAACGAAATAAATGAATGAACTTTTTCGACACGGTCGGCGACGACAATCGCGTGCTTCCATCGTCCTTTGGCCTGCTAAACAGAGTTACATAAGTCGGCATTAACGTCGATCGGGTCTCACGCCTGCACGGACACGAGTGCACGCGTGTACGCACGCGCCTATTCGCCCACGCGAATGCGCGCGGAGTCGGCGCTACGTCGTGCGCCGCTGTGAGCTAGCAATTACCTTAATCCGGTGAATATTCCGTGGAATAAAAGGGCCGAGGCGCTGGAAGAAAAAGAGCGACCGTCGGTGGAAGGAGACGCGGATGGAATTCCAAGATGGAGGGAGTATTAGACAATTGGCAAATCGCGAGCAGTCAACGAGCCAGAGGTCACTCCGTGCTCGTGTCCGCGAAATATCGCGAATGCTAAGAATGCGCCTTTTGTTGCCTAATCGCTAATCTCTTGGAGCCTCGCGGAGACGATCTTCTGGTGGTCGCTCGTCGTTAGGGGGATTAATCTACACGGTTCTGGATGATTCTTTCAGGAACCTCATTGCAAAAGCTGGAAGATAACCGCGTTCCTCTTAATTATATTGGTGAGAATGATATGGTTGTAAAATATTAAATTAAATGATTGGTTTATAATGAAACAATTTATACTATTCTAGTTTGAGGGTAAAATAATGATGGTATAGAGGAAGCTTTGAATTTGAGATGAGGCTGTAAGTAAAAGTTTCGATCTTCTAATATTTTAAGTGATTTGGAGCGAAATTAAATATAAGTGAATGACTACAGTGAGTACTGTCTAAGAGGCGCGTAATTAGCCCCACCACATTATGGAATTCGCCTCAATACCAGGTGGAAGAAATAACGTGCAATAACCAGGACCCCTCAAACATAAAGGGGATGTCGATGGGTCCTGTTGACGTCTAAGAGTTGCCATACAGGCATCTAACTAAAACGAGTTATAAATATCCAGTTCAGATATTTTTTATCGTCTTCCAAAAGCTGTAGAAACTACCAATCTAGGCGAATGACCTCGACCTAAATTGCTTTAATAATAAACAAAATATCAATCTAAGAAATTAAGAATTCCCCAATTTGACCAGTGATCATATTAAATTGATTTTGTCAGTACTTTAATCAAGATTTTTGTAAAACAAATATTTAGAAGTGTGCAAACATCCTCCTATATCTTGAACAATGTTATCGATCATGCGATTATCGAGTCCATCGTACAAAGTGCTCGTTAGTCGCAGCAACGTAACGTCATTCCTCCGAATTCGTCCGCGGCTACCCTTGATCCGCTAATTACCACAAAAGGAACCGCTTATTTTGTAATCACACGTTTACGCTCCCTCACACGCGTAACGCCAGGAAAATTACCAACTTTGCTCGGTCTCTATTACGCGTGCCACTATGTGTGCGAGCCCACGACCGTCCGACTCCGCTGGGAATTGAGAGTTCCGTTTCTTTTAATTCAAAACTTCCGCGAAACGGAGCTGCTCTCCACTGACGCGGAAAGTGTGTACGCAACTTGGTGTCGTTCGTGATTTCTTTCAGTGTGTGCGCGCGCGCAAAACCGTTTGCGCAAGCATGCTTTCGCGTCCAAAAATATTTAGACTCGTTATTTTGTAGGACGGAACACGATGAATTATACGAACAAGGTATTCTATTTGGTTGCGCAAGCACACTTTTCGATATTGTGATACCTACATTTGGTAATTTCGGTATTTTGGGTGTTTGTTTGGTCTCTTTTGTGAAAACAGGTAATTTGAGTTTGATTTAGTGAAATTTGACAAGGTATTTTTCTTTTTTTCTTTTCTTTTATAACGCTTCATTATTTCTTGCCTGGAATTTAAACGTGATCTTCTAAGATTTCTCTGTAATCACTTTTGGATAAGTTGTAAAGGTATAGTGTAAATTGAGAAATTATTGACATTAGAATATCAAATTTACGTTAATGTAACCGTCAGATCGCCGGATTATATATATATATATATATATATATATATATATATATATATATATATAATAGGATATATATAAGATAAGATACTTATTATATATATATCGGATTATATATATATAATAAGTATCTTAATCCTGCATCGTTCATACATATGCCAAAAAATATAATACACCTGATTAATCTATCCTTCCACGATGATAAAAGAACAGCTGACACGTAGTTCTAAGATACTTTCATTCCGTAAGACATAAAAAGTTTTCATAACAATGTTCTATGGTAAACTACCTATACATACCTATAAATTTGCTCATTGCATGAATTGTAAGAAATAGGAGTTGAACTCTCGAAAATCGTTGAAACAACGCGTGAGATAAAAATTGCGCATCCCCATGTTGGCTCGTTCCGCGATCGTGGAAACGGCACTGTTTATCGTCCCTGCGTGGAAGGAAGGTATCCGGAGGTCGAGGAAGGGTGGTCAAGTCTGGGTGATATGAGAAGGGAGCCATCCGGAAAATGGAAGTCGGTCGGAGGTGTCCGAAAGAGGCCTTGAAATTGCGAAAGACGATAGGGGAGGCTGCGAGTCGGCTCTCTTTGATCCACAGGCGTGTACACACCTTTACGCAGTTTCTAAAAACCGAAACCTCATTATTATCCTCGCGGGCTGAACATTCAGCGGGATGTATATATGTATGTATATAAGAATACCTGGTGCCTCGAAATTAAGCTTTCGATTTCACGCCCCTTGAATTAATGATTTCTCAAAAACCGCCCTTCGAATTTTACCTGATGGAAACAGAGCGCTGGCGATACCTGGATGACTATACGAAAACTCCTATTTCTTGACCGTTGGCGGTGCTCCTTTTAACGTGGAGAGTATCCAAGGATTTGTGAAACTAATTTACCCCAATCGTGTTTCGGGTATTCGGAGTGCGTAGCGCAATAGCGCAAGGAAAGAAAATTGTATGCTTAGACTCTTAGGTAATTGAATGTTCTTTAGGAATTTGGCAAATTGATTCAGGTTTCACACGTGTTAAGTCTAGTTGATAATGAAAATAATTGGCGTAAAGTATTGAAATAAAGGTAACTAATTAAATTTGTAATAAAAATTGTTAGACATATACAAAACCTAAATAAAAAGATGTAGCACTACCCAACATAATTTATGCAGTATACCCCAGAGTTTCTTTATCTTCAAGTCGTAATCTCCTGAGATACAAAATAGAATTTTCTCGCTCATTGCTATCATTCCAAAACGACCCTACTATCCAATCAAAAATAATTTATCCTGCTTCGATAAACGTTTCACCTAACTCCTCATTTTTTGGAAACTTCAAGAGAATTTCTAGACTGCCGCACAGTTTTATGATCCCATTCAAGATACTTTTCCTCGGCTCAATATCAGCCAATAATCCACGATGATTTTACGAAGGTACGAAGGACAACTTTCGAAGAGGATTACAGCTACTAAAAAGGTCGGTGGCAGAGGCCCGTCGAAAAAAAGAATATAAGTACAGGAGTCGTAAAAACGTGGAAAAAGAATTTGCGTTTCTGGCAAGCTTTTTAGGCCTGTAAAGCAATTAGCGGACTAATAAGTGACACGCATCGATTGATACCGCGCTACCTGAGCCCGCTAGCGCTGCAGGGGTACTTGGAGATCCCAGTGCACCATAAACGAAGGTACCGTAAACAGGAGAACGGACCGAGGGTAGAATTCGGGTCGGGAAACTGTAAAACAGCCCGATGGTCCACGTTATATTCCCGTCCTGTCCATTTTGTCTATTTTTTTTTCTTCTCCTTCGCCACTTCTTCTTAGGTTCTTTTTTTTTTTAAATTACCGCTTCATTGAACGTTATGCCGCCGCTGCGAACCCCTCGACCTGAATTAGAAAGGCCAGAGGAAAATGAGAGGGAGCGAGAGAGTGAAAGAAAGAAAAACAACCTCTCTTTTGGCGAAAATAGCAGGCCAGTAAAGTTCACCACGGGCTCTTAGGAACTTCTTCCGTGCGAAAAAGTGGGGAGAACAATCGACGGCGAATGCGTCTAGAGTTTCCGCAAGTGGGCGAGCAATTCAAAAAAGAAAACAACGTGGAAGACGGGGGAGGGGGGGGATTTCTATCGAGCGTAACAAAAAATCCTATTTCACGACGAAATTGTTCCACAAAAAAAATGTAGAAACGTTACAGGATCCTGTGCACTTGATGTCGAAGAGGACAAGGAAACTCGTGGTTAAAAAAATGTCGAGGTTCCTAGGATACAACTACTCGATAATTTAATTGTTTTTTTTACATGTCATACCTGTAAGGTAAAGTGTCGAACTTTCAGAAAATATAAAGGCTGATTTGATTTACACGTTGCTGGAAAACGTTACACGGTATTGAAAAAACTCATGCACTCGATGTCAACCAATCTCGAAAGTGTTCAAGCATCCTAAGGAACAGCTACTGCACCGTTCAATTTTTTTTAATACTTATTACGTATACACAGCGTAGGGATTTCAGAGGGCTTGAAGAGAGATTTGAGTCACACGTTGCTGGGAAAGCCTATCGAGGTTGGCCCGATCTTTGCGTCCCAACAAATCATCGATGGAAAATGATGTTTTGGCGCACCTGGCCCCTAGAGACCTCCGACGTATCGACGAGTGGTGGTTAAAACGTTCCCGGATAGAAATAAACTTTTCTTCTGCGTACACGCGCGCTCTATAGAATCAAAACCTCTAATTTGGCGCTTAATGGGAGGTCTTTATTATTCCTGGAGGGTGGCAATCCGTAAAGGAGCCGAAAGGAGCTGCTCCTGGGGGGGCGAAGCGATTTTCGCAGGGGGCGCGTGTTGAGAATCTCGTATGTCGCGTTTTTTTTCTAAAAAAAATTGAAATTGCCATAACGGTAACAGCCTCGAAGAAGGTGCGTTTGAATCGCAGGGTTTCGCTTCGTTCGAATTTCACCATTCAGGAATTCTTTTGGAAACTTTGTGGAAAAGAAACGGTTCCCTCGCGTGGTGGAGTCGAGCAACGAGGGCGCGGAAAATATGGGTCAGAGACCAGATGGAAGGCTGTTGAAAAATTTGGTGACACCTGCGAACACTTTACTTTTTTCAATCATTGATATTCACGGTGTATATATATATATTAGGTCGTTCCATAAGTCCACGCCACTTATTCTTCTGCAATTCAATATAATATATGAAACATACCCTTATGTGTTATAGTATATACTATAAAATTATACTATACAATTTCTATAGTTTTTTTTTTTATTTAATATTGGCTCAGTCTGCAGCACGAACTTGTGGGGTGATCTAATACATTTCTTTCTATGGTAATTGGGTGGGTTCAGTTCTTCGCGAAGAAATTTGTTAATGTATATTTTTAATTGAAAGTTGACACATGAGAGTATACTGAAGAATACTCAAATCAACCCCTTCGACGTTATTGGTAAGTCACTTATTTAGTACTTGCATGATATTTTAAAGTAAGTGCTTCTATGGCATATAATATACACTCACACATGCATGTTTATTAAGCTCTGCGTGATGTTTCCTAATATATTTTACACTGAACATTTGAATCCAAAAATATTTAAGAGCACTGTAAATAAATCAAATTCATTCGCAAGTAATTAAAATTGTTTAATCATTTGATTCGGCCCACTTGTAACTTTTTTCCTCAATGAGCTGCAATCATAAATATTCCCGAGGAAAAGTATTTCCATCACAACAAATTCGATTGAAGATAAACGAGATTAAGAACCAAGAAAATAGACCCGAATTACCTACTTCATCTTATGATATGCAACACGTGTAACACGACAAAGGATTATATTAATTAAAGTGGACGTTGTTCGCGTGGTTTGTTTCAATCTTTTCAATTTTGACGTTGTTGTGACTTGTTGCACAGGGGACAAAAGCGTCGCGGACTGGTCGCTTCCAAACAGGTTCTCAGGAAAGCCGAGGGCGAGGGATAATACACCTTTGTCAAAGAGTGTGTTCACGCGTGCAAAGAGAAGTGTTCGGTCGGTCACTACCGACGCTGCTTGAGATGTCAGAAGCCGCAGGTGGCCGAATGGTAGCCTGCAATTCACGTATACAGCGTACAGACAGGTCGCTGGGTTTTGCGAGAGGGTCACGGGGTCAGGAGGCACCGACTTCCCGCTGCTCTACCGGGTGTCTTGACCAAAAATTCCACCGTAGACCTAATAATAATAGATGAAATCGAAAATCAGGGGGAAACGCGAACAAAATTGGGCGCGCCATGAAGTGGAAGCAATTAGAAATGAGGATAGTGGGACTGAAATCTTCTACTTTAGACTAAACTTACTCATTTTCGAATTCTATCAATACTTTGAATTAAATTCTAACGGAAATTCTACTCATAGATTAAATGAACTCCTTTAGAATTTTCATGACAATACCACCCCATCAAATATTTCTTCAATTTTGTATCTATTCCTTCTCTTAATCATTTTTTGGTCAGTGTGTTTTCTACCAACTATTAATTCCTGAATTTAATTTTAACCCATCCACTGCCAACTACGAGATGTCTCGTAGTTCAAATTGATTGGAATTACTCAAGGGTGAGTTTATAGCTCTTTGAGTCACGAATTATTGCACAATAGATCGTAAATTTTCTCTTTAAAACAATAAATTTAATACCACTTTTTATTATCAAGATAATAATTTAGATCACACATCTGCATTAAATCTTGGCGCTCAATAACTCTTTAAATTCGCTTGAATGGGTTAAAATAAACTATATTAACCATAACTCAAATTTTGTGTCTGCATATATTCAAGACACAGTTCGATTTCCATTTGAAGAGTTCTCCCTCCAAAAAATCGAGAAACCACTGTACCGACTATTCCATTTCCTGTTTCCAAAGATGACCCTGAAAACGTTTAACAACAATAAACGACTTATTACGGGTGCACCGGACATTGTGAATTAATTAGAAGGTGAAAACCCTTCGTCGTATTTACATTAAGGAAACGTTCGCGTTGCTTTCCAGGGAACCATTTAATACACGGATGCGAGGCATAATTTTACGAGCGCAAATTGTCGGTCACGAAGCACCCAAAGAGGGATTAAACGGGGCAGAAATGATTTCACCTGTAACCGGGGGTTCACACTCGGGTGCACCTTTTTACTGAATCAACATATGACGATCCAGCGTTAAGGATCTATGACCGACCTCGAGGGAGCAAATGGTACACCATCACGCAGGGCACCTACGTATTTCCATACGCGAGGTTACCCCTTGCCCGAAGGTTCGTCCCGTTCAACAGGGAGAGAAAGGGGAGCCCAGGCACCTGCGATCGAAAGTCGGGTCATGCAAATACCTGCACGCGATGAATAAAAAAAGAACGAGGGTTCGGGGCGAAAGGGTGCACTTTATTCAGATTAGGGTCCCGTCTATGGTGTTTGAACACCCTTTCGTAACGCCACTCGAGCTCTCGATTTTCAGCAAGTGCCTTTACCCTCTGGCACGCGTGTCGTACATAAATACGGACAGACCACTTTTTTTTTTATCCAACCCTTTATCCACCTGCAATCGAACGTCGTATTCAAATATGTGCTTTACCCGTCCAAGAATCCGTTCGTTTCATTTTGTACAGGTTCCTCGAATTTAACGCGTGTAAGTGTAATTATTATTTACAGTAATGAGGGCTCTCTTTAGAATCTTAGTTGCATAGTCACACTGATATCGAATAATAATATCTAGGAACATCCTGACAATGTTGGCCTACTATATCATTGCGAAATTTAATCATTTATTGACTAGTTTACGGAGGGACTCTTTGGTGCATTTCAGAATCTCTCTATTTGGCTGCACTCATTCTACGAGTTTTTATGACACCGTTACTAGAACCTGCCAATTTACCGTCAAAGATATGTAGAAGCTAATGGATTCAACGTGGGATCATAAATCTGTGCCAATTTTCGAACGAAATTTGTCCAAACAAAAATGATAATTACAGCAGATGCTTGGATTTTCGAAATAAACACATGTAAACATGACAATGCCTGGAATGACTAGGAACACCAATGAAAGGAAAAGAGATGAAAAGGGGTAGAAAGGGATACAGGGACCCTAGTAGAGCTAATAATAATACAAAAAGAAATAATTAATTAAACATATTACTCGGGAGGACAAACGATAAGGGATGAAAAGGGATACAAACACCCTAACAGGGCTAATAATAATGTAAAAGGACCAAAATAATTAATTTAGAAACATATTTCTCAGGAAGACAATACCGACGAAGTGAATATTCTAAATCCTCTCTGTTTACGTGCTATCATAAAATCCAAAATCACGATTATCACGCAGACTCAGCGGTTAATAATACAACGAACAAAAGAATCGTGCAGAACGGCACCGTTGAAGCAAGAATTCGCGGAATAGCCGCACACGCGTGCCCGTAAACCTTCTGCTGGAGCCCGACTCTCGGAATCAGAGCGCGTAGATATTATTCGCGCCTCTTTCGTGAATTCGCGTCGGTAGGGGCGTCATTAAAATCAATACCGGCTCGCTCTCCGCTCCATCTCCCTCGACTCTGCCCTCCCACCAGCCGCGACTCGTCCCGTTTTCGTCTTCATCCCTCGACGCTATTCATCCTCGTCTCCGGTATGTGTGTGCGTGTATGCGCGGGGGGTTGGTAGGTTCGCGAGGGGGTGAAGAAGGGATGCTCGCGTTTCCTAGTCCCGACGTGGGAGTCGCGCGACGACTGGTGGGGTCGTCGGGGAAGACGGGGGATGAAGTGAAACGCAAGAAAAAAAAAGGTGGCGGCACGAGTAAGACGGGTGCACCGAAGAGGGGTGGAAACGCGATAAGAGAAAGGGTGGTTCCCCCCCGTTCGCAAGGTTAGGTAGCCGGTACACGCGATAAGGAGTGGGGGGTGGCGTTCCCCATGGCCAATAAGAACCTCTTTAAAGCGCCCTTTTTGCGCGCGGAACTGCGCATGCCGGATTCAAATCTGCCCTGAACCGGGGTATCGAGTGGTGGTGGTAGTGGCGATGGTGGTGGTAGCGTGGGCGGTGGTGGTGGTGGTCGCTGGCTATATGGAAATATGATAGCGCGATAAAAAGAGGAAGAATGGCAGGGATGCTTGTGTACGAGAGGGAGAAAGCGCGGGCGGGGATACTGCGCGGATCCTACGACCAATAAAGGCCCAGTTTAAAGCGCCTCAATTTTTTTTTTTGCAACGGCACTGCGCATGCCGCATTCAAATGCTGGGGAGTGGTGGGCTAGTATGTGAATGCGTATGGAAATATGATAGGTGAGTCGCGTATTTGAAGAAATGGCGTCCGTGTGGATCGTGGGGGTAGAAATATTTAAAGGTTTCATACGCTGCGGGGGTTTGGGAAGAATGGCGTCCAAGATTCTTGGATAAAGGGTTTTGAAAAAGTGCATTATATTCGAGGTAATGCGAATGAAAATGAAAAATGAAGACAAACCGGACCAAGCAGTACATTTTTGTGGATAGAGAGATCGTTGGTTCTTTCTTCAAAATTCAATAATTTTGTTTATTGACATAATATCATTGAAAATTCTAAGGCTTCGGTTAGAAAACCCTATATTTTCTCGCTTCACTTTGATATACAGGATGTCCCATAACTGGTGGTACAAGAGGGGGTGGTTCTACATGAAAAATTGAATCGAAAATGTGGAATAAAATTTGTTCGTATGACTCTTTATTTTCGAAAAAAAATAGGTTTGAAAATTTGTTGAGTACTAATTCAAAGAAATTTAATTTTTCTATAAGATGGAGTACCACTACACTATAATGGCGAAGAATGTGCCATTTAAATGAAAATTATCACTGCTGGATCGGCCAAAATACCTTGGCCACCGCGATCTCCGGATCTGTCACCTTTAGATTTTTATTTGTGGGATCATGTTAAGTCGATTGCGTACAGCGATGACATAAGGAGCGTTGAACAATTTAAACAAAAAATTATTGTATCGTTGGAACAATTAAAATTGCACAACGACACATTAGAAAACGTTCGATGCAATTTAGTAGGGAGAGCACAGTTATGTTTGCAACAACGTGGATCACGTATAACACACGCAAAAGTACAGTAAAGGATTCGGTTAGGTGGCTCAACGCGAGAAGCTTCTTGCGGACACTTCTTTAACTAATTCCTGGTTGGCCATTACAGTCGTTTTCCTCTCATTGTTACGAACTACGTTTACAGTGTTTGAAAACCGCTCGAAAAAAGTAAAGTACATTCTACTTTGATCATTTCGATCCACAAAGTGCGACTGTAGTGCTTTTGAGTCTAGAAACTTATGACAAGGTAAGCTTCTCCGAAAAGTAGTAATGTTTAATATTTATTCTTCATGCGAACGTGTACTTGTCACAATCTTTGGAACTTTATTTTATAGTGTCAACAAATGTCATATTTATAATTTGATCTAATATTTCGCTTTGATCTTGGATCAGTGATTTGTTTCGCGAAAACAGTTGAACATGATTAATGTAAATGTGAAATTCCTAAATTGTTTTTCTTTTTACACGTTCACGCCGGCGTGTACTACCGGTGGTTCACGCTCGCGTGTCTATCAGATTGTGTGTATTACCGCGCCGCCCCATGGCGAGAAAAACAAATAGCAACATTGGCGTAAATGTGTTAAGTCATATGTGAATATTTTTAAACTTTTTCACTATTCTAACTACGGGCATTACGTTTTTAGATTTCCATCAAAATGTCTCGTATACCGAGAATGTTATACGTTGGAATTCTTGAACTGATTAACCCATCAAGAAATCTTTGCTTCAAAACGACCAGACAGGTTTCGGTTCCTTTTCCTTTAATTTTATTTAAAATTAAGTATCGTTATTGTTAAGTCGATAGCGTTATACATTAAAATTCGTGAGGAAACTTTAATTCACCTATTAATCATTCGTTTTACC
Source organism: Hylaeus volcanicus (assembly GCF_026283585.1). Lineage (NCBI taxonomy): Eukaryota > Metazoa > Arthropoda > Insecta > Hymenoptera > Colletidae > Hylaeus > Hylaeus volcanicus. The sequence continues at coordinate 19,269,462 of NC_071980.1, forward strand.
ATAACCTACACGTCATTAACACTAAATCTACCACGATTAAATGATCGTGTTCAAACATTTGCATATAGTTCTCATATACACTCTATAAATTATATTCAATTCTTTCTCGCATTATCCAATTCAGTACCACTTAAAATACGTTTGGAATTCATTTGTATATAGTTTTTATAATAAATCTATAAATTATGCACAATTGTTTCGCGCATTATTCAATTTTATACCACGTGAAACGTGTTTGCATTCATTTGAAGTGTCTTTAAGGATTTTGTCCGGTACAGTAGAAATAGATACAAATAAAATCGGTAGGTTTAGTGTTAACTAGTACGCCTTAAAAAGCTCCGTTCTATATGAATCCACTCCTCAAATACTATAATTCCAAAAATCGTACAAACGCCTTCGCGAATAATCAATTATGTCATCTGTATAGAAAATTTGAAAACACTCTTCGCGCTCCAAAAGTGCCCTCGGCACGATACGCGCTAATTGCCATGGTCGCGCCTCTTGTTTACACCAGTTTAAAGCGTTACCGCGCCGCTTATTGAGATTCATTCGGAGCCCTTAATCGTCGTCGCGACGTTGACAGAGGGGGCAACGGGGCACGGGATTGGTCGCTTTTCTCGCATATGCAAATGCAAACTCACCTTCTCTCCCTCGGTCGGTGGTTCGGTCGCAGCGGTTAGTAGCCGGTGGTACACGCGAGGTAAAAAGGCGCGCTCGCGCTCGCGACCAAGAGAACTCGCCTTTCCTCGCCGGGCGGAGCCGCGCGCGATCCGCGTTCCTTCGCGATTGGAGGCTCCGTTCCCCACCGACGCTTTATCCCCCTCCAGCGGAAGCGTCCAGGCGTTCGTCCGCCGCTTTCCGTTCCGCTGCCGTTTTCCTTGTCGATCCTTCGCGGTCGCGATAAGCTGCGCGTATAGTGCTATCTCAGTCGTTCCACAACGAACACCCCCACTTCGAGTTCTACGGTCCGCGTACGCCGTCCGCGTTCCCCGTGGCCGGTAGGCGGCCGACCGGGCGTACGTGGGCCCTCTAGTGTAGCTGCACACATGCACGCGACAGCATCTGACCACCGTACCAGCCGCCGCAGCCGTAGCTGCCACCGTCGTAGCTCGTCGCGGATGCTCGTGTGCATGCGATAACGATATTCGCATCGCTCTACTCCGTTTTTCGCACGTTTACACGATCACGATTTTCGCCCGCGGTTTGGCGACACGACCACGCTCCAGTGTCGACTTATGACGCGACGATACGGTCACCGCACGTGTCGTTCGGTGGTACCCCGTGTGATACGAGAGTGAGTGCGTACCGTGACAGTTCTCCATGGGGATGCCCCGACTTTGACAGTTCCGTCGTTCGAAACATGTTCGCGCGCGCCGTGACGGTGATCACGGAGACTGTTCGCGAGTTCACCGATGGGTGACGCTGCGTCGATGACATCCGTGAGAGAGGATCACTGACGGGGATTTTGAATACTCGCGGGACTGGGTGACGATCGTGGCTCCCGTGTGGTTGAATGACAGGTGAAGAGAGCCGCAACCATCGCGATAGCAGCGACGATAACCGCGGTGTTAACGAACTCGAGGGGTAGTTACCAGTGCCTAGGTGACCGTGCTTGACTGGGATACACTCGTGTCCGGAGGTATCTGTGCGCGTTATCAGTGTAGTGTTGTAATATACCGTGGATACCCGAGGATAGTAGGAACAGGATCGATTCTAAGTAAGGACGTTTCGCGGATGTCGGAGCGATAGACACGCCGTGAAGTCGACTCGTGGTCGGTGAGGAACTTCCGGCAACGAGGATTCGTTAGTGATAAAGGAACCCAGCAGTCGACCACGTTGGATCTCGCGGCGTTGGCTGCTTACGGGGGCGTTTCGGGACCCAGGGTCGCGGTGGCGGGCACCGGGGTCCTCGCGCTACCCGGCCTGATATCCGACAAGGGTTTATCATCGCCCGGAGGTCAGTCGAAAACCAAGTCCGCAGGGCTGGCGGGCCTCGACAGCGAGGCGGTGCGCCGGTGGGTCGCCGAGGCAACGCGTACCGTCCGGCAGATTCCGCCTCCGGTTGTCGTGCCATCGAGCTCGCATCATCATCACCAACAGCAGTCACAACAACAACAACAACAACATCAGCAACATAGACAGCAGCATCATCATTCCAGTCAACGACAACGCCAGGAGCCCAGCCCACCCTCGGTGGGGGCCTCCCCTTTCGTTTTGCCGTCGCCGATGACGCAGACCCCCAGCATGCATCTGCTGGAGAACAACAACCTGGTGGAGGTTGCGATGGCCCAGCAGCAGCATCAGTCTCAACAGCAGATGCAGCAGCACAAACAGAAACAGACCAGCCCGACGAACAATAATACGATCGAGGCATGGAGATCCATCCAGGGTGGACACCAATGGTGGAGTCCGCCCAGCAGTGTCCATCAGGAGCAACAGCAAGTGTCGCCCATCGGCCAGCAAAGTCTGGTAGCCGGTTCCGTGTGTGGACAGGTGCAAAGACAGTCGTCGCAGATCCAATCGGAGATCGATCAACCGCTGGACTTTTCGGTCGGTTCTCTTCAGCAGCAGAGGCTGCACTCGCGCGTAAGGACTATCCACGAGAGGCTCCAGAGCAGGATGCACGACAACAACAACGGCACGGGTGTGCAGAAGATCGCACGGGGCGCCGGTAGCAGGAGAAGCTACAGCCCCAGCGAGGGTAGCAGCAGCAGCAGCGAGGACGAAGGAGTCTCCACCGGTGGCAGCCCTTCGGGACCTCTTCGCGGCACCGAGAACGGTGAGTCTCGCATGCAAATTATCTCCTTATCGTCACGGACGCGTTCGTTCGGATTTCTCGCGGAATCGACGGTATTTGCGCAACTAGCGCGGATAATTAGTTAGGATGACGTAGCGCGCGGATCGAGGAATTGAAACTAAGTCGCTTCGAGTCTTGGAACTCGGCTTTATTGTTTATTGATGTATGACTTGGATTTGGCGATAAGCTGGTTGAAGTTTTTGGAAGAGCGACGCGGATTTGTCGCTCGATGACTCGATGTAGTGCAGAAGGTGATAACGGAACTTGAATAGTATTTCTCGTATTTTCGATGCTTAGTCCGTTTTTTTTTTTGGAGTGTTCAAAGATGTATTAGGTGGAAAAATTAATTCTGTGTCTTTTGATCTTCCTTTACTCACGTGTCTCAAGAGAGTATGTAAAAAGAAAATGTCGAAGTTAGCTGTGTTTCATCCGCGAGTAAATGTTTCTATTTAAACTACAGCCATAAATGAGCGAATGTAAAGACATGGAATCAATTCCTACACCTAATAATTTCCAAATACAGTCATAATCTCTTTGAAGAATGACAATAGGTAACTTGTAATGACCATCAGGTTGGATTACGTACTTAAATCCATTGTAATGGAGATTAGGTTGAGGATTTAGACTTTCTTATGGTATTGAACATTGTCTCGGACAACTACTCTAAATCCATGTAAAATTCTATCCTGCACTTCCGCGACTCCTTTATGTAAACAAGTTGAGCTAGTCAACGACGCCATTATCGGAGAAGCGTTAGAGATATTGCCTTTCCGATACAACGCCAGTCACCCCACTGCCAAAAAAAGTAGCTATTCTGTGAATTTCGAGCGTTAATGTACGCGTTTACGTTCCCCGTCAATAATTTCTTTGGATCCGAACATTGTCTCAGCCAAGGTGAATTACTGTCACGTACTTCCACGACTTCTTCATGTAAACAAGCCAGACAAGTCGACGCTCCATTTTCGGAGAAATGTCAGAGACAACGTCCTTCCAAGAATACATCAATTCGCGATTAAGAGAACAAAATACAAAACCTCGATAGAAGTCACTTCGAATGTGGAAAACTGTTCCAAGACTTTCGTACGACAATCTACGTATTAACCGGTACGAATTATAATTTCTGTGAAACAGGACACTGTCTCAGATCACTGCTAGAAATTCACGCGAGCATTTTATGTAAACAAGTTACGGAAAGTCGAAGATTTCATTTTTGGAGCAGTGTACTGTCTTCAGAAACTCAGCAGAAGTCACTCCAATTTAAAAAAACAATAGCTTTTCCAGTGGCAATGCACGCATTAACCTCTAGTAACAATGATAGTTTCTCTGGAGCAGAAAACTGTAACTTAAAGTTACTCCAATATGGAAAATTACTTTTCTATGACTTCAAACCGGAAATTCCTCCACTAACCCGTATCAATAATAATTTCTATGGAACGGAACACTGCTCAAACCCCTAGCAAAAATTCACGCAACCCACTGTTACATATTTCCCCGATTACTTTATGTAAACAAGTCAGAGGAGTCCGGAACTCCATTTTCGGAGCAGCGTCGCACTACTTTCCCAAGAATACATTAACTCGCAGGGGGTTGGAGCGCGCGATTACCAACCTTTTAAACGTTCTCTGTCCGTGTTTCCCGAAAAGTTGGCTCAGTAACGAAACCGGAGATCGAGAAACAAACGAACGTGCGTCATGCCGGTTCGCTAGGAAACACGAAACGATATATCCCGTGCGTTTTTCGGGGGAGAAACGTGGCGAGTGCGTTCGATCCGTCAGCTGTCAATGGCGAGGCCCTCCCTTGGCGCATTCGACACCCCCGCGCAACCTTGCCGTGGCTTTTGTTGTCCCAAAATGGTTGCATTGTGCACTCGTTCCATTGTGCTAAACGCATGCAACCCCGTGATCGCGAGAACGCGGTTATACCTATGTACCTGAAACGAGTCGGATCTTTCGACGTTGCGTTCCGTACGCAAAACGTATGCCAATTGCAGTCACGCGTTTTACGATGGGAAGCCCCGAGTTCCCTTTTAAAAGACGTTCGTTTCGCTACGCCATCCTCGCTGCTCGCGATCCGCGTCGCGATAAGGGGATTCCTCGTGGATAAATTCGCGCATCGTTCCGTTTTGCAAACTCGCGCGAAAAACATGTGTACTTGGGAGAATGGGAATTAGCCTAGCATAGACAAAAAAGCGATTTATTGTGATTGTGGAACCGGCAGGTGGTAATCTTCTGAGGGGGGTTATTAATTTTGTGCTTCTGTAATAAACGTGGGGGAATTATGCAGTTTGTTGGAAATAATTAAATGGAATGTTTATAGTGGCACAAAAAAGGGGAAGCTCGAGCTCCCTTTGGATTTTAAACTTTCTCTCTTTTTTATTAAATATTCTGTTTTTAGATTAGAAGATTATTTTATAAGTTGGAGAACAAGTTTATGCAATTTTTGTACGAACCACATGCAGAATACAATCTCATGTAATCAACTTTTTTAGGAAAACTGAAGGTTATGAACAAATTTTCAAGCTTACAATAAATTGTACAAATTTATTCTTACGAACCAGGATCGCACAATGTTAAAAAGTCATCAATCTTTGATCAATCTATTCATTATTCTACAAGTTTTTTTTTAATTTACTGAAAAGAATGTAGGCAAAATAATCGATTTACATTTTTTTGTGTATTTTTCACAAAATAGATTGTCCAGAAATTGTGCTGTCTCATGTAGAATTCGTGAAGTAACACGAACCCCACTTTTCCCCAAAAATTAGTCTTGAAAAATGATTTCATCGTGTTTTTGTAATCACCATGCTAGTGACAAATTCATTTTCTATCGAATCGGTACGTGTTAGGCTGTTATCGGTAACTGGTCTGATAAGAGGGGTATCCAGTGGAAAGGAATAGCGGTTGTGCGTTAATTGAGCGCCGCTCTTCATGATCGCGGCTTATCTAAAAAATCAGTCCCTATCGTATCTGCGTTTCAGTCGATCAAAGTGTGTCAGTAATTTGAGATTTATTAATTGTTCGAGTCATATTCGACAGTGGATTTTCTTAGTGATTTTTAGAGCTTAGTTTTCGGATTAGATTTTTGATAGATAAGACGATGGGGGTCCATAGAACAAATATGGTTGTTAAGATCTTATGCGATATTAAATTTCAGACGTAAGAAGTATAGGACATTCAAATAGGAAACAAGTTCTCATAGTTATTCTAGCTAAAACATAGATGGATTGCAAAATTCGTATAGTTACTTGAATTATATATAAATATGAGTAACTAGTGAATTTTGTATTTATACGTTCCTCGGTTTCTATATAAAAAAAAATTCAAGAAAACAAGCGCGCGAGTGAAACATTGTAATTTAAAACAAAATTTTCATTTCATCCTATCATCAATATATAACAATTGTTTTTCTGAAGCAATAATATGCCCTACACTCTGTTTGCAACAACCACTTTGCAATTTCTCACTCCAGAGTGGATAAACATGAAAATTTGTGTTAATTAAACTTTACCTTTCGACCTATATTCCAGAATTAATATTATAAATGGTCCTACCGTGGAATTTTCTCCAAAAGGCGAATATAATTCGCGCCAAAGAGGGTTAATAATGTCGCGACGCGTATCAGACGGTTTTAAACAAATTTTTAATTCACCTGGATCATGGCTGGGATGGCGGACACGTGGACAGCCACGCAGTGAACGTATGAAAAGCATGCATTAGTCGAATCCCCGTCAATCCGACGCATCGATGTAGCAACGAGCACGGCACGGCAGGTTGGAAAAACGCGACTGGTGCGATTTCTCCCCGATAAATCGCTGATTGTTCCGTAAAAACTAAATATTATTGTATTTATATCTTGTCGATGCGTCGAGTTATCTGTCGTGTTTATTATCGCGGTATATAATGTGTGCTGGGGCGTCGCGAGCCGCGATACCGCGAAAATAAGAATGACCGTAATTAAAACGATACCGCGACGCCATTATCTGATTCTAAACAGCCGGGTCTTTATTAGTTTCAATAAAATGCAATGCAAACAACGCTACGGAATAGCCTGATAAGCTCGTAATGCGCTTCGTGGCAGTGAAAAAAAAGTACCAATAATCGCATCGATAAAGTTGTAAGTAAGTGTAAAATAATAATTAATGTTTCGATTCGTTTGATAGCTTCGAAACGAACACTATCACGTTTCGACTCGCGACTTTCGAGTTATCATCAAGATCTGTAGGGATTATAATTAAGTTTTATGCATTTTACGTGCGTGATATGTTTTACTATTGTCTTTAAACGATGGATAGATTGAAACCAATTTCAGTTTTTGTATACTTCGACATTATTAATCGAAATATTTATGATTGAAATTCTCGATTTGTACAAAAATTTGGCATTTTATTGAGACTTTTGCATGAGAAAATACCTTCATGAAAGGAAATTTTTATACAAATTGAGAGTCATTTCAATACTTTTTTTGTCTAAAAAATGCATTCCATTCATTTTAATTATTTGCATAGCGAGGTGGAATGCCAAAGTAAATTGCGCATATGGAATGCATAAATAAATATTGAGCCTTATTTGCTTACACGATAGTTTTTATTTGAATAACTGTGTCAACATTATTCTTATATTAAGATAGCCTCACCCATATTTTCCGAGTTTTCTCTAATATCATTGCTCTACCGCTACACCAACATATTTTTCAAATTCCAAGGCGCTCTCGTAAAGATGAAAACGTTTCGTAAGTAAGTGTGCTTCAGAGTATATTTTCATTATAATATAACTATTGAAATCTCTACTCCGTAGTCCACCAATGTAAACACGAAGCAATTGGATTAAATCTCTCGAAAAGTATCCCTGACTTGCACATAATATTCAATACCTATAATATACTTGTCGTTTTCTTTTTGCTAATAGTCATCGTTGCGAGGCAAATTCTTCATGATGATACGCGTTAAAATAGTAATCGATCTTCGAGTAGTTGCGCGATAATCGGCGACAATCCGTGGAAAGTAAATACGGAAAAATTATCATCGATTTCGTATCATCGATAAAGCCGTACATTACGATTAATCGGCGTGCAATTACCGTGGTCGTGGACTTGCTATCGACGCGCATCGTGTCTACGTAATTGCACTAATATTCAAAAATACAACGGCAAATAAAACGGCCGTGTAGTCCAAGCGAAGAAAAAGTTGGCCGATATCGTATCTGTCGATAAGGTCTTAGCTCTAAGGCTTGTTTGAATAAATATTCCACGTAAGCGCGTGATCGCGCGGTTATTTTCGATGCGATACGACGAAAAATCCATTTTTCGAAGTGAAATCGTAGAGTGCTCCAGATAATGTCGCCTCTTGCGCAACGTTAACGTAGTGGTTTTCATTTAGGAACTTTCAATCACCAATTTTTCCAGCTTTTCATTCACCTGTCGACAGTAGCATCATTTTTCCCGCGACTTCCATCGCAATTTGTATTTTCAGTTTTCATTTATTTTCAGTTTCAAATTAAAAGAATTTGTGGCTGTTAAAGGTTTCGTATTGGAAACAGGATCGTGTATTTGCAATTTGTTCTTTTGTTTGGTTTTGGAAACTTTTAAGGCTCCGACTCGGGTTTGTGTTGCGTAGGCAACAATAAAATATTGCACAGATTTAGATCCGAGCAATCATTACTTGTTTCCAAAATTGAAATTCAATCCTCAGGGCACAAAGTTTTAAATCGACGAAGAGAAAGGAAATCTTGATAACCTACTGCAGATTTAATATTTGTTCTTCATTTCTTGTTTCTTGTATAAGGCCAGCAACTTTGACTGAATCGTAAAACTAAAGAAATTGCCCCAGTTTGCGCTTGAGTTATCCAAGTAATTATTTTGACCACCTTTTGCTGCACACACTATATGAAATTTAATAATTTTCAAAATGTCCATGTTTCACAAATGCCTTACAACTAGACTGCGGATCTTTACTTTCAATCTTTTTTATATTTACATTCCCATACTAACATAAATTAAAAACATATCTACTTGCAACTTAATCGAAATTAAATGCAACACACGGTTGCCTTTTAAAAACGCAAGAAGTAAACAACACCAGGTTCCACAAAACACATTCGATGCAGGTTCCTATTCGTATTCCGGAACAATGATTCTTCTATCTATCTTCTACCGAGGCAATAACTTTTTTATCGGAGGTCCACAGGAGATATAAAGGTCAACTCTGTCATTTGCATAATTCATTCACCTAATTATTTGCGTGATATTGCGCGATCCGTTACCCCCCTCGTATTCCATCAGACAATTCACGCAACAACCAGGCATCCACTTTGTTGAACTGCGTTGAACTTTGTCGAAGGGAAGTTACAGATCTACAGGGGCAATACTTTTTTATCGGAGGTCTACAGAAGATACAAAGGTCAACTCTGTTATTTACATAAAACGCTCATTAGATATTCATATCTTCGGTCATCAATTTATTATTTTACATCCCTATTTTCGTAAACTATCATAATCTTACGGTATGTAAATTCCTCGCAAACTACATCACTCTTTGCCGGTATATAAAATTTCATAATTTTCAAAATTTTCATGTTTCACAAATGGCCTAACCCTTTCACACCTGGCGTCCACAATTCAGGACACAAAATTACCAGATCCTAAACTATTGCTTAGGTCGAATGCTCTTATTTGTGCACATGAAAAAGATCGGTTTTCCTCGAAAACTACACTACCATTTCTTTTTTATTTCTTCCATACTAATTTCAGTCCAAGTTAACCCTAAACATTGAATTACATTAGTACAAGAAAAAAAAAAAAAGTAATTCAGGTCTGAAAGGGTTCAAACATTTCTAACGAAACGCTCTAAAAAACGTCACCCGATAATTACCTTTCTCTCACGTCCAATACATCAAGTGTATATCTACAAAAGGATATCTCAAGATTACACTAATTTTCAGAATAACGTCTCCATAATTGATCGATGAGCAGAAAGGAGTAAAATATTGCACAGATCACGAACGCTCTTGAATTTACACTTTGACGGTTGGATTGGGAACTTTTGAGCCTCGCCACGCGGAGTGGTGCCTCCTTTTCGTCGTGTTAATATATGTTCAGTATGGGAGAATATAATTAATCCTGGCAAGGAACACGCGCAGGACGGGGCAGGCTCATATCGGAGATGGCCGATTGCGGGGCCCAGGGACCTGTTTCTTCGCCGGGGCCCTAGTGTATTACGGTGTAACGTGATACGTGTTTGATTCTATGTTATTTACGAGCAGGTGTATCGCGCAACAATGTTTATCACATAATTAGATTCTATGCCCGACGCAATCTCTATCGCGCGTCGGTTAGCCGTTGTTGGAAATGACGTTTCGCACACTGGACGGTCCCTGGGACGTGGCTCGATAACAATAATTTTCTTGGCTACGCTCTCCATATTGATTTCATCCGCGACGTGTCCCGGTACGTGCCGATCTTTCGCCTTTGTTTTACCTAGAATCGCTCTTTTTTCTGGCTTTGTAAACTCTCCTTTGTTCGAATAGCCACACGACATGGCCCGGTCAGGCGCGCTCTTGTTTGAAACTAGCCGCTGAAAGATACTCGGTTCTTTTTCTCGAGAGAACCGATAAATGTTCTCGTCCCACCGACCCGTAGAGCCGTAGAACTCGAGACGAGATAATGATCGTCGATCGGATCGATAATCTCACGATTTCTGCTAATTATATACTGCCCTGCTACGGCCACGTGCAATTAATTATGATAATATTCTACGGCGAGTAAAGCACGTCGCTTCGATACCAGTTTTTTCTGCCCTTTAACAGTTTAGTCGATGATCCGTCGCTTATCGTCGCTGAACCGTCGCTAATCTGTAGTTTAATCAATCTATGATGGCGCTTCCGTCTCGATCGACGACAGGGATCATGAATCAGGTCTTTTGAAATTACTTGGCTCCCAATTCTAATGTTGCATGTCTTTTTTTTTTAATTAGTAGTGTTCGAGTGGACGAAGGAGTGACTCTTTCGGCCTTTAACTCATGTTCATTGCAACATTCATGTGGCTTTTTTATAACAACAGATTAGCGAATAAAAAACAGAATAAAAAATTGACGCGTGCTCGTGCAGGTCTTATTTCAGCGCAGCTGAATCGACGTGGGCTCGCAATTAATCGGTCCACCAACCTAATCTTCAAGTACATATTAAATATTTTTAGACCGTTCAAATACTTCTACTCTGTTCGTGCAATGTTTCCAAGACACAAAGTAGCAACATCTCATTTCACCTCTTCTTTTCCTTTAACGATTCTAAGTTTTTGTTTAATCTCTGACTCACCTCACTCTTAATCACAATCTATCACCGACCATAACTGTATTTTGTACCGTTCCTTCCACGAGAACTATTCCGCGTATAAATAAATGAATAATCTCGACGGTCGAAGCATCAATTCCATTTGCGTTTGGTAGTAGAATCCCTTTTTAACGAGGCGCAATTATTAGAAGGAGGGGTGCAATCGACCGTTCGTTAGCGAGATCTCGCAGGAAAGGGAGTCGAAGCTCTCTCGCCGTCGGATCACTCGCGTGCGGAAAATTAGGCGACTCCGATTCGAGAGAGTACTCGCTATACACCTGCTCTTTCTCGTACCTGCGACCATGATCTTCGATGATCTTCGAGTTTCGTGCGTCGACGACACTTCCACGAAGTCGTTTCCCTCGAACAAACTTGGAGATCCTGCAGGACTTTCCTTCCTTCTTCCCTAAAGGGGCATCTTCATCCGCAAAAAAAGTTGTTCTTCCTAGAATTTTCTGCAAGGAAACTGTAAGCGCGAATAGCTTGAAATTTTTACTGAAAATTGTTGATTATATTCCTTACACTTTGGCATCTTTTAATGTTCGCAATGCGAATACAGTTTGTTTCCAAGATTTGTTGAAATAGGAGCTTCTGAAAAATGTTGAGGCCAGATTTAATAATTTTATGATTTTCGAGATTTTTTATTGAGAAAAGCATTGGACATGTTAGTTTGAAACGTTGTGGGTATATTAATTTATGTTTTGTCAAGCTGAATGATTTTAAAAATATATATATAGTTGACTTTGTTCATGTACACAATATATCCTCGCATAGGATGCGTATAAATAGATTATGTCCACGATTGACGTCATAATTGTTATTCTCATAAAAATATTATCTCCGTAACAAAGGAAGCAGTAAACAAAATTCTTATAGATATCTAATTGTTGTAGCGAAGATAATATTTTATACGTATGACAACTTTCGATGGTTTCATGGAGAATGGTTTCAATTTTTCTAATTTCGTTATAGTCTTCCCGAGATGATGCTTCCAAGTCCCGAATCTTCAAAAAGTGGAAAAAGAAAGAATCGATTATTTTTACCTGCAACTTGGGTAGCCATTTCTTAAAGTGTTATGTGTTCTAACAGTTTAGGAGCAGAAAATATTAAAATGCTTCGAGACTTTAGGAGTTTTCTCCTTTCTTCGTTCGCTTAAAACTTTCTTGGCTCCTTTTTACGAAGACTATTCGCTTTCGCGAAAGCTTTCGTACCTTTATATTACGAGAATTCTGCTTAGCCGTCGAATTTCTGAAATCTACAATGCACGCGCGTCAAGGGATTCAATGTTCCACTTAAAGTATTTAGTAGAGCATGAGTTTAATTTAGTAGAAATTAAAGTAATATCTCTGCGGATTGTTTAACTTCTATAGCGTGTAGAAATGATCAATGTGCTGGATATTTCTCTGAGAAGTAGGACTTGAGAGTAATACATAGAATCACTTGAGAAGGTAATTCTGAAATTACATTGTTCAAAATGGTTTAATCCTTAGAGTTCGGTATTTAATATTTAGACAACTTATATTGTACACAGTGGACATTTGATATTAACATTGCTGTACTAAACATACAGTATTTCGTTCATCCTTATCCAGACATACTACCCTTTAAATCCGTCATTAAATCTTCATGGTATCACGACAGCTTCGATCCTTTTATTTAGAGCAATATGTTTCCAACAGATTTATTTCAATAATACTTGTTTTAACAGTTTCTACAGACTATAATAAATATAAAATTCTACAGCTACCTGCACAAAATGCTCCAAATAAAATTATACACAGGACAACATTCAGAATCCTAATCCTTCGGTGCTGCCACGCCTCAAGATGCTTATAGTTTAATTCAGAATGATTTCCTGCAACGAAGACACCTGTCTCCTACCGCATACGAGTATTATTAAGGAAACGTGCAAATTCAACCTGATTTCGAGCACGTGGATGAGGTTCCCAGCATCTATGTATAAAAAGTGTTCGTTCGTTAACACTACCGTGCTGGATTATTCTTGCTTGAATAATATATATTTATTTTTGCGATTCGCGTCGCTATCGAGCCGAGTGAAACGGTCTTTTATCGATCGGCAATCTTGCGCGTCACTTGAGAAATGAAGGCTTGGCTCAGCCTGGAGATAAAAGGACGATGTGTTCCGTCGAGAGGTGGAACGAGAAAAACGACGACGACCGGAAACCAGCGTCCCGGCTCGGCCAACACGCGTTTCACGTTCGTGTAAATTTCGTAGGCTAACGCAAACTCGAATGAATAATGCGCCAACCTATTTGGGTATTTCCGGGAGTGTACGTGGCGATATTGCGCTAAAAATCCGAGGAAGTGTCTAACTCCTAACGGATACGAGCGATTCGACGCGCGCTCGCGAGAATTCCACGGGCTAATTGAATCGAGATTGCGAAAGTAAACAGAGGTTTGCTCTTTTCTCGGAACGATCAAGCATTTATACGTTTTTTTCGGTGTTTTTGTTTCGAATCGAATCGAGATATCATCGCGAGTGATAGCGACGATGATCCACACGCGGTTTCAGCTGACTTTATTTACAACCAAAGTTATGTTGCTTACAACAGAGCTGCTTCGTTTCGTCTTTTCTGATATATAATTTTTGTCAAGTTTCCATTGGAGATTCATTCATTTGTTGGTTACTTATTTTTGCTGGAATGGTAGCTTATAGCATTCAGAAGGATATGTAGAGGAGTGTTTGTTTAGGAAGAACTGTAAGGACAGTGTACGTGGATTTTTCTCACTGACCGTATTTACTCGTGGAAACTTCTGCTTATTAATATAATCGAATTAACTTAATTGCGCGTTGATTTTCACTGATAATTATCGCGCATTCGAATCGCCTTGTAAACGACTGACAAGGAAACACCGATGACTGTTATACTCCGATTTTGATGAAACTTTGTGCACTTGTTTGTGGGACCTTTCTATGAATTACACCATCTTCAGTCTATACCACTTTCAAGAGAGAAACTACTTACATAATATCCATATTTACATAAATTAAAAGCAAATACACTTTCAATTGATCAAAATTAAAAACGTAACACACGACATTTTATAAGGAACTAATTCTTAACTTGATCACGACATTCATTGTAGGTTCCTATTCGTATTGCGGGACGATGATTCTTCTGTCTTCTACCGAGGCAATAACTTTATTATCGAAGGTCTATAGGAGATATAAAGGTTAACTCCGTCATTTGCATAATTCATTTAACTAATTGTTTGCGTGATACTCCACGACTCCATTGCCCCTCTCGTTGACTGAAGATATGAATATCGAATGAGCAATTCACGTAAATAACAGAGTTGGCCTTTATATCACCCTATAAGCGCATAAGTAAACGGGCCGGCTTGGACAAAAGCGGTAGTTTCTCCCTTTAAACGTAAAAGTGGCACAAACTGAAGATAGTGTAATTCATAGGAAGGTCCCGCAAACGAGTGTAGAAAGTTTCATGAAAACCAGAGTGTAAGAGTCACCGGTATTTCCTTGTGAGACATAATTAAAACAAAACAGAGTCCAAAATGTACGCATACATACACAGTTACACATACATTCACGGATGCAGAGTTTTTTTGAAAAACGGAATGACATGTAGGTGTTCAAAATTTATTGTCTGATAGGCAGTTTGTACAAATATATTCGACATTATAGATTGCAATATAGTGATTCCTCTCTTTATGATTACGTGTACAATAATATTAAAATCAAATTTGTACATTAATTTTCTTACTATTTCCATATACTATTATAATGTCAAATATAATTTAACCCTCTATGGACCGAATTTTTTATCTACAGACAACTTGCAAGGCATTTACTTTGATATTTTAGGTTGATGGTGCTGCCAACCGTTATCAATATTGTTATTGGTTATCAGAGGTGTTACATAATTAAGACGTATACGCCATCATATGCAAAAACTAAGATCTGAATAGCTCTTCTGAGATTCAAAGCAAACAACCACATCAAATACACACGTCCAAACATAGAAACTTCTACAAAACATATCAAACAGCAACACTTCCCCTCGGTTATACATTAAGTAGATGCTTCTAGCGAAAAATCTGATGGGTTTAGGGCCAAACCGGAAGTGGCATTGCCGTTTTTCTGTTACATCACAGCAGGACCGCGCGGTGTCTTCACACTTGCATTGTCCAGCGGGTTTCCGATTATAGCCTACTCGGCTTTCGAATTAAGGCCGGCCGGAACCTGCTCGAAACGCTCCGGGCTAGTCCACCGAATCCTCCCGCCCATTATGCTTGGACACACATGTTGGTTTCTCCGGACAAGCTCGTGGGCACGTGACTCGTAGGTGGCAAGTTTCATTGGTAATGAGCGACGAACAGTGGCAGATTTGCATTTGGAAATTGAAACTCGTCGTGGGACGTGTCGCGAAAACGAAACAATGCGAGATTAAGTGCCAGACGGTTCGCTAGGGTCTTTTCACTTTTTTCGCGTAAGTTATTCTGTTGTGGATTTTGAACGACCACTGAGCTATTGGCAGTCTATGGAGCAAATAAAATGCTAATCAGAGGCAGTTGATGAGTGTTGACTGGGGAGAAGATATCTGTGGGAATAGCTTGAAGTATTACTAGATTTGTAATAAGTACATGAGTTTTGTTTATTACTGGCCATTTTCTGGATTGCGAACGATGATCTGAGTAATTTTTTTATTGTTACGTATGTTTAGTGCCAGAATACGAAATATGTTCTGTGAGAATAGCCTCAAAGTTCAATTTTGAGGTGACTCTGAGTTAATTGGAAACGTTAACTCTTTAAAGTTGAGAGATCAAAAACTATCCCACATTTTGTTTAGATTGATTATTTTATTGAAAGTTTTCATTCATGTGGCAATACTATGAATTAATGCTGAAAGGACAATAAATAGAATTAGAAATGTATACAAGTCTGCTCTTCTGTACAGCTTGAATTTTATTTTTATTTTATAATTGAACCCCTCAAATAGTTAATCTGAGCTATTAAGGAATGGTTCAAACTAAACAGTACCAAATGTAGATGATATCTCGCGAAAATAGCTTCAAAGCAACTCAGTGTATCCTACACACCACAAAATGACTCACTTCAAAATACCAAGTACACATGTCTAATTATCAGTTCTGAAAGATTCAATCCCAAACGTCACACTCCACCCTTTAGCCACTAACGCTGAACTTGAAATAATCCAAAACAATTAGTACTACAACACAAGTGGTGTCTTGCTAGGACATCCTGGAAGGAGGAACTCTGGATGCCCGACGCTCCAAAAATCTCACCTGTTACATGGCCAGGGCACGCTCGAGAAGGCCTAGGATACATGACCCGCAATGGGTGGGAGGGCCGGTTGACGGGAATGGGGAATGAGAATGGGAATGCGGGGATTCCCTGTAGGTAGACGCAGACAGTAAGGAAGGTACCTATATAGCTGGTGGCAGGTAAAGCCGCCGGATAAATCTCACCTTGGATAGGTCAGGTTGGGCCAGAAGGATTCCAATAAGGTATGGAGGACCGCGCAGGGGTCACGTGGCGGTTCTCTTTTCTCCTTCTCCGCCTACCACCTTTTCTTTTTTTATCTCTCCTTTATCTTCTTCTGTACTTCTTTCAGCGGTGGAGACCCGACGCGGCCAGGTATACTGCGCTAACCCTTTTGCCCTAGCTCGTAGGGCCACCTTTTCGCGTGCTGCGTACGTGTGCGTGCGTACGTGCACGTGCAGCCACGCCAAGACGCGATCTCAGAACCGTCGACAAATCACCGCAGAGCGGCGACACGCGACCGACTTTCCTGCGTCTTTCTTTAAACATTCAGCCGAAGGGTTTCTGGCCACGTGCCTCGGGTTTTCACGCTTCCTCGTCTCTGCACGTGCGTGGACACCCGGTCCATTGGCTGGGCCTACTTCAGGATTGCGTTTAGGCGTGTCTCTGAGCGCAATACCAAATGACTTGCGATTTTATGGGTATCCAATTTGTACTTGATCGTGACTCTGTACGCGTTCGGAGCTGATGGGTTTCTAGAGGTGCAATACTAGCTTCAAAAAGACAATTTAGATTTTAAAGTTCTGATAGATTTAACCATGGCTTCTATAATTAGGGACAAAAAATTAAAAAATTTATGACGCTATCGTTTAGGACGAATGGAAAAGACTAGTTTGCTTCAAAAATTACACTATTAGAATTTTTGTTAAAATTCCATCCATACTTATTTTAGCCCAAGTTAACCTTAATTAAATTACATTGAAACGAAAAAGAAAAAATAAATCAGGTCTGATATTGTTAATTGAGCTGGTTTCTTTTAGATCTGCGAGTTCAGGTATATCTCTAGGAGCAATATCAAGTGACTTAGACATCTTTGGCGTGGCCAAAGTACCACTTTCTATTTAATCTTAATTCTACACACGTTGCTACTGGCGAGTCTTTAAATACACACGTGTAAGATTGTTTTTAAAAAAGGACCGCTTATGTCTGAAAGCTTCTGACAGACTACAGAAATCCAGATTGTGAAAGTCGCAGGAATCTCGCGAAGGTTTTCACAGTTTCATCAATGAAAGATACGATTTGAAATGTTTATTGTTAATTCCCACGAGAGATAGCGATCTACTCTGTGGGATACTCTAACTATCCTCTAACAATCGATACAATTAGGATGTTAACGACAAGGCTTAGTTACCTATGAGAATATCTGAGACACGAGGATAAAATAACGTCAAATAATAATACCAACATATTCCTTTTACTCTTCGTAAAGGTCCAAGGTCGAATTCTCACACCAACTTACCTGTTTCTCACAGTACCATCTGTCCAACGTAACTAGTAATTACGATTCTATTATACTCGCTAAGTTCCACATTGCCTCACACAAACTACCCACTAATCTGGGACTCTTCTCTTCAGAGTTACAAAGACCCATCCAAAACCCATAGCTCTTTTACCTAGTGTCTTCTAGCGCGTGTCCAAGCACCTGCCACCTCGAATCATTGTGGGATCGCGTCGGTTAGGCATATCACGAGACGTCAAACGTTCCACAACCGATCGCAATCTCCTCGAGCCTCGAGTGTTTTTCCTTCGAAAAGCTGCGCCTGGCCGCGTCCATAACTCTTCGTTACCTGTGGCATCGGTCGGGACATGCAAATTACGAGTCGCATCGTTATCCTGTCCCACGACTCGGATCGATACGATCTCTCTCGCCGCGATGACGAATGCGTCGAAGCGCAGGCATCGGCGTGCGAAGAGGTGCACGCACGACCTTGCGGATCGGAAAAGGAAATGCACTTCTCGTAATGAAACCTATAATGGCACGTACTCGCGCTTCGCCGTGCACCCACGCTATATTTCCTTCCTCATTTCTGCCAGACATCGTTAAATTGGCTCTACCCAGCGTCTTTCATTTACCGCTTCATCTGCCTAACATCTCCCTGCATACCTCCACCTTTCCCACACTCCGGAAAACTGCTCCGATTGCGGCCGTACCCCGAGACCGACTCTTATCGCTATCCATAACTATGTTCTTGTTTAGAGCCGTTGCTTGCCTCCAAAATCGCCAAGTATCGCGATGGACCCATATTTCGTTACAGGTCGCGATATAAGCCTCTCCTTCTCCTTAAAAGCGATTCACAAGTTTAACTGTACCGTGCGCAACTGACAACTGGGACAACTGAGAGCTAAATTCTATTTTCCATCTGATTCCCTATCTGATGGAGAACATATATTTTTGTCGAAGGAACATACGTAGAAAAATAAGGCAATCTATTTGTAGTTTTATTTATCCTCAATAAAGCTGTGTAAAAAAATTCCGGTTTATATTTGAATGACCATCGTAAAAGTGTGGAATCGCGTCCCCCGTACCCAAGAATAAGGTAAAGTTTCGGTTTAAGAGCATTTGTGTGGTCAAGTTCCGCTGACAAAATATGAGCTATCGACGAGGATAAAGGTTGTGGAAGGTGCTAGTAAAATTATTGGGTTATGTGCATTGCCTAGGTGGTCTCAGATGACACGCTATAAAGATTCCATTTTAATTTCATGCGAATAAACTTGATGGATAATGGAGAATCCATTGAATCGTAAAGCTAAGTTCTATTTCGTTCAAAGTTAAACCATGTTTCTTTATCGATAAAGCTGATCTTCACAATCTCCAGAGCTAATTCTACTGCGTTTGGAGACTCTGCTACCGTATTTGACTTTCTTGGAGAACGAGGATGGATAGAAACTAAATTCCTGCAAATTGTGAAAAACCCCCACGTGACAGACCATGCGGTAGACCAAAGGCGTAACTAACATCAAGGAATGTATATTAAAAGTATATTAAAAGGCAGAGCCGCGTGATGCTACCTTGAGGTGCACCAGAGCTGATTTTACCGCGTGCAAACACTCTGCTACCATACTTGAAGATAGCATTGTAATATCGCTTCCTCCATACCTAAGATTAATGAATCAAACATGAACACGAATCGTAGGGTGCAGGATTGGTCGTGTAGGAAAAGCGGCCGACTGTGGATCCGAAGATCGTTGGTCCAAATTTCCGTACTTTATTTTTCGTAGAGATTCCTACAATAATAAAAATCGTGTGACGCGATGATGAACGTCATCTTCGCGATTCGTTTCAATCCGCCTATCGAAGAGACCATCAAGCGCGCAGACACGCCTTCCTCGGGTAATGGATTAGAGACATTGACGACAGACCGGTGACGTTGACATTTGGTGAAAACTTTCGGTATAGAATGTCATCAACAACTCATTTACCAACCTCGGAATCCTCAATCTCTCTCGGAGTCCTCGGTTAACTAGTTCCGGGATTATCTGTCGGGTATAGACGGTGCGTGACCCTGAAGATCTTTCATCTGGGATCGGAGCATCGTGTGGGGTCCCTCGAGAATCGTTGTTAGGATCTCTCTGCGTACATCACGGTAACTTACGATTGGTAGTCGTTCGAGCATAGTCCAAAGGTTATTTATATTCCCGAGTACTGAGAACATTATATGTGCTCGAGATACATTTTGCAGTTTTTTTTTCTGACGGGAAAAGGTGGTTAAATATCAAAGCAAGTGGTCACTGAAGCTAACCACTGTGCTGGAATGGATATTTCGTGGGTGGTCACGCGAGCTGACCAACGTACTGCAAAGAGATAAGCATATATTTTTCTTGCGCTCTTGGTAGCTTAACTAGCTGCACCTTTTATTGTTATTTTACTTTCTTCTTTCTGTCACCTTAGTAACTACACTTGACATTTTGCGCTTGACATTTGGTATTTGTATTCATCTTTACGTCTATATTTGTTTGAAACTTTTATATTATCTCATACACACTTTTGCATGAACTATTTCCTATGATTATTTCTGAGTTTTCTTATTACTTACCTTATTTACCGAGGTCAACGCATGTCTGTCCCCCAAAAATTGTTGTAAAACCATTCTTATCACGTTGACCGCCATGTCACCCACAGTGCTCTTCACTGAACAGCTAAAAAAAATTCATTCTGAAAGTCAACTATCAAAGGAAATGAATTTAATGAAATTTATAAATTTTACTAAAGTTACTATGTAGTTATAATGTAATCTCCAATAGTTTATAATATTTAATCTTAGCAGAAAGTTTCAAGAATATTTGCCTGGCAGTCAACGTGTTAATTGGCTGACAACAAGAAATAATTTGAAGTTTATGCGTCAAACTGACCCGCTTGGTAGTTTGAGTGCTTGTCGAAGCTTCCTTTTAGTCACAAACACTCCGAAGTTTTGCTAAAATTACAACTTGTCCAGAGGTGAAATGGTTTCTTGCTTTCATGTTATCGTATTATGTTTCTTTGTATTTGCTTATGTCTGATTTGCGCAGAATCGCGTGTCACGGTTCATGCTTGTACCCTTACCGTACCATTAGCTGAGTGTTCTTAGGGGATCCCATCTCCGTCCCTCTATTCCTCTTCTATTCACCGAGCGTTAGGGTGGCCGCCAGAGGCAACGCGTGTTTTTCTCACACGCGATTCGAGCGAGCTTTTCACAGAGTCCTATCTCCTGACGCGGTCGCTCGTGAGAGTTGCACGTCTCGCGGCTTCGATAGCCGCGGAACGCGTCATGAATATTCATCCGCGTTGATCTCGTTGATGATCGCGCTGATATTTTTAAAGAACGTTTTCCAGCATTTTAATGCTAATTTTTCACCCAGTCGGCTCGTTTTCCCGCCCCGTTCCATATTCAACGACGGGGCATTACCGCGGTAATTCGTTTCATAGCGTGGCGTTTTGCTTCTAAAATAGAACGCGGTGCATTCTGGCCATACGTGTTTACAACGGTCCCTCTTTTGACGAAGCTTTTCCATGACGGAATGACGTGCAGCAATTCCCATCACTGGTCTTTTTCTTAGGCGCGAGACACTCGTCTAGCTGCCAACGACCACGTCGATTTAAAAACTGGCCGGCCGCACTTCAAAGCGGTGCCGCGCGCGTAACAGCGTCGCGGATAATGATAGGAACTAGACACTTTCGTGTTTCTCATTGTATGTTGGGTGCACGCTATCTGCTGGCATCTAACGACACTTTGGCGTTAATCAATGTTTATTGGGGAAAGGGTTGTGGTATGGTAATGTTAAAAAGTGTGTGGTATTTTGACATTTTTTGATGGAAATAAGATAATGAGGGATAATGTTATTTCTCCGTGTATTTTCGTTGCGGCAATGGTATTGGATTAGTGAAGGTTTTCAGACATGACATGATATTTGCCTATCTTAGATTCATACGAAACTTCTTTACAGGGTTTTAAAAGATAAATACTGTTAAAAATGGTCGTGTTTCATATATGTACAGTCGATGTTTAGTAACGTTCCTTTGCACTGGCATTAAAATTAACAAATCTGCTAAATCATTGATAATGTTTTTACAAAGTGTACCAGGTGTAAGGTAAATAAAAAAAAAAAAGAAACATTTAACTCAGTTCGCGCTAACTTTCCCGCATCTTCCACTCTAAAAATTATCTCCTCTCTAAAAATTATTTTCCATACCATTCGCACCTTATCGTACATAAATAACTTACTTCTTTCAATCACCAAAAACGAATAAATCCAAGTAATATCGCCAACCTTGTCGTTCCATCCCGAAGGACTCCCGTATTCCGCGAACGACGTTTTGCTATCGTCTCGTTCAGGATTTATTAATCTCCGCGTACGAATTGAATCATCGTTATCCCAGTTTCTCTTTCTGTGCGTTCTTTCGCCGGTTTTTTCCCTGGTACGTTCGCGCGTAAATGGAAATCGCTAAATATTTCTCAATGATACCGGTCCGTTCAGTATGCGGCGCGCGCGCTCGCGGCGCATCTCGCTTCAAGGACCGGGAACGTTTGCGCCTAGCGAGCCGGATAAATGATGGAAATCACCATATTCATCGCATTTGTCGGCAGCCGGGCGCAGGTGAGCGGCTCGCCGTATTTGGCGCTCGCGTATGCTAATTCAGCGCCGTCGCGGATTGGCAGGCTAGGCCGCGCAGCCATGCGTCCGGCTAAAAGGACATTGCGCGCGTAATCCTTGCGATCCTGCTCCTTGGACTCGAGTGAATTATTTCTTTCGACGAGGTAAACGGCGACTGCTACTTAGCGCGATCCTCTACCGCGTTGCCATTGAGGATCTCCGTTTCAATTGTCGCGAGTGCTCCCATAAGTGTTGGACCTCCTGACGATCATGTGACAAACATGCGAGGTTGAAAGCAGAGTTATTATAGTAAATATTGCGATACTTTTGTAACGCATTATTAGAAAAATACTAGTATTATTTTTCAATTTGTTATGGAATGGTCATCCATTACACATTACTTTTTTAATTTGTAATAGGCCATTCTCCCATTACCCATTTTTTTTTTTTTTTTTTTTTTGTAATGGTTAATGCATTACTTTACATTACATTACAATTTTCACATCTCTGGTTGAAAGTAACTGGTCCTCTAAAGCATGTTTGTCGGCATTTAATTATAAATCATTAGGTGCAATCCTCCATCACGAAAGATTGTGCTTTTGAGAATGAAGAATCTAAACCTGATCCAATGAACACTGAATGAGATGAATGGGTTCGTTTATTATTAAGGAGTCTCTTTTATTCTTTTCAATTGAAAGAACGTATTTCTACAGAGTACCCGAGTGGATATTTATTTCAATAATGCGAGAATACTTTATTATCATTTGTTTCTTATATAAAACTCTCATTTAAATAATAATTTTGTCCTCCTTTGAGAACCACAATTGTTGCCGAATATCGCACACATCACGACACATGGAAATGTTTCTTAAGTTGAATCCAACGAAGCAAATACATAACGTACATAGTACTGATGCGCTACGTCGTGCGCGAGATGTTGTCATCAACATTGATAACAATTCCCAAGTCCAGTCATTAGTTTCAATCTAAAATGTAGTAAGAATTAGATCTGGCAAGCTTTGTATTATTGGTCAATTTTCGTGGCGCTATCTCGCGAACGATGACGAATTCGCCACGAAGCGCACAGCAAAATACACACATTGTACCATCGAGAAGAAAAATGATGATCGTCTTGAAATCTCTAAGTAATGATCTTAGAAAAAGAATTCTGGTCTCCATCCCAAACTCATCAACCTTTGTGCGAGCAACTTCCTAGCGTTTTCAATAGCCTACAAAGTGGATGAGCGACGGAGGCTTAAAACCGGCTTTATTGAAATGCTATGATGATTCGCGTCCGCGGCGACCAATCTAACGTCCAATTAGCTTATGGAAGATGGAAACAGGTACGACGTGAATCAGAATAAGGCCTGGCGTCCGTCGTTATTCAATAGACCGATTGCGACGGCTCCCTCGCGTTGTATAGGTATCATTGCGCAAAGACAAATGTAGTTTTGATTAGTCTGTTCGTTCTATGTCGGCTGATGGTGAATTATAGAAAGCCGCGGATGAGTCTAGTAATTTAAATAACAATTTACGGTGGGAATGATAATTCACCTTCGTTCGAGCTTTGATGCTACTTTTTTTCAGTGTACTTTGTTTCTTATAATTGTACACAGTGAGTAAGCACGTTGTCTAATTACAATGATATATTGCCTTGGATGTCTAATCAACTTGAAGAACATTGTTATGGAGAATCGATTATTCAAAGTTATTCTTGTAGTATCGAAGTCGTTTATTGAATCAGCCACACTGTTGCGTTTGTCTCATCTTCTCAAACTGACTCGACTACAGCTTCTCTTCATATCTTTTCATTCGTAAATAGTACCACAAGAAATATCAACAGGTATATTTCACCAATACCAATAGTCCCTCGTTAAATTGGTCCCCTTATTAGTGCTCATATAATATATGGTGCTTGGTGTTGAGTTTAGATATATTAACACTTACGAAAAGATGTGTGCCTGTGTACTAGGTGCCACCTAAAATGTGGCAGCTTCCATCAAGACCTATTCTTCGTGCCAATACGAATAAAAACTTCCTTTCCCGCTTCACAATCCGAGTTATCGTTATCGAGATACTCACACTTGAAGTTTTTGCGGCGTGCGAACCCACAGACACGTGCTTTTCAGGTGAGAGTGCGCGCATGCGTAGCAGCTGGTCAGCTGACTGAAATAAGAAAAGCGTTCGCCGAGAATCACATAAACAAACTTTAATCGCTTCTATCTTCGTAACGAAGTTTCATATTGCAAAATGGTACAGGACTTTTCGATTCCATTTTATCCAAGGAATCGATCCTGACAAAAATCTCTCCGGTAATCGACAAATCCGTACGTATGAAACTATCATTCATCACAATTTAAGTGATTCTACTTCATTTATGAATGTTGTCAAGCCCAATGCAACACCCACAGTCCTTAATTACCTTGAATTGGCTTTCCCTCGTGCTTTTCCATCGGGTAATAGTCTAAAAGCTCGCGACGTTAATCGATCCTCGACGCGTGTCGTGTGCAGGAAGGAAAACGGACGCTAAAAGTTTCTCACGCTCGCTGATGACTCTGATATTCTCGTCGCGTTACATCCCGTTAGCGGCATTCGAAGCTCGACAAACGCGTGAATCAGTCGCGCGATCGTCGTCGACGGATTCCCGCGGGAAGCAGATCCCCGATTCAGGATCATCGACGTGGAATGGAAGGACGAGCCAGCGCGAAGACGCACAGGAAACTGGAATCGGTGGATTCCGAAAGTGTTGCGAAATCGCGCGGAATTTGCTCGTGATCTTTATGGAAAACGAAGGTCGCGCTCGCATGAGCGAAACGTTCCTGGAAGTTTCCCCGGCGTTCATTGATTTCGCGGAGTTGCGTAATTCGGAAAACAGCTGGACGAACTGACGTCGATTAGAAGGAGTCCTAGACCCTACAGTTAGGCAAACACAAAAATCAGTTGGAAAGTCCAAATAGGATTCGTGGTTGATTTACTTTCTTGGTAAAACTTTCATCTATTTTTTATTTAAAGGCAGATTAAACTGCGTTCTTAGTTTTTCGGCGACAACTCATTTTGGCTTAATTCATGTTTTATCAAATTAGAAAGTGATGGAGCTGTTTTCTTGTTATTTAAGAAATATTGTCGAGGCAGATTGAACTGCGTTCTTAGTTGTCAGACGACAACTCATTTTGGCTTAATTCATGTTTTTTCAAATTCGAAGGTGATGGAGCTCTTTTCTGTTTATTCGATAAATATTGTTGAGTGGATACTGTAGTTTGAAAGGTTTTAATTTGTTGGATAGTGTTCTTATAGTGCAAGAGAAATGCCATCGTCCTTTGTTAACACAGTAGATGTTAAAGAGCACTTCGTTGATACATATTTATGGTCAGGGTTTCAATACCAATTGATATGCTCGCAACCAGAAATGAAACCAATTCAGAGCGTACCGCAAAGAGATCAGAAGCGTGTTTGCTGATATAAAATAATTACCACTATTACGATTGTTGTCCGCGGTTATTTATCTTGACGAGAATGAGGTATCGGGAAACAGCCGTCACATTTACCATGCAATTCAATTAAAATCTCTCGCAACGGTAGCCAGCCGATCGTGAGATAACGGCTCGCTGGTTTGCTGGCTAAAAAATAGCTAGGTTTTTGTGCGATTATCGGTCTTGTGGCTTAGAGAAATTCGTAGAGGCTTTAATTGTTTAAATAGTGCTAACTAAGCGCGTTGGGGCTGTTATTAAGGGGATGATTAATCTTTTTCTTGTCCTTACGTTACTATTTGTAAATTTCTAAATATGAATTGCTATGTAATAATTGATTATGGATTGAAAATTAAAAGTTGAAAAGGACTATGGAATAATTCATTGAAAATAGAAAAGAACTACCCAACAAGTCATTCGAAATTGAAGATTGAAAATACTATGTACCTGGCAATTACATGAAAATTAAAAATCTGAAAATACTATGCAATAAAAAAAAAAATTTGTTACGACAAGCCCTGAAAACACCAATAATAATTCCTCTCAAAATGTTGTCACTCTACGAGATCGACCTTAAAAACTACCATCTTCTTTGAAGAATCTAATACGAATTAAAAATCAAATTATAAATCAAACGAATTATAACGAATTATAAATCAAACATCAAATTCGACACTACATTCTCCATACAGCCACTTTTGTCCAGTAGATACCCGGTCTCGACACGTGCGCATGCAAATCATCCGAACTGCATCTCGCTACGGGCAACAAATTGTCGGACGACAGCTGGCACGCCATAATGGGACCTGCGTTTCGAAACGGCGAATAGAAATCCCGCGTCGCGATCGGCCGATTAATCGTTGGTCTCTTAAATGGACGGTAATGATCGTCATTCCGGTCGCACGGCGCGAAACGATATTTAAAAGAGGCAACATCCGTCTCCGTGCGCGGTTGTGTGCGTGTCGTGTGTTTGTTCGGGGTCTCGAGATAATATCCGAGCTCGAACGGTTTATTATATATGGGCCGGTTTATTATTCTCTCGCCTCTTTCAACTCCCTGGCTGGCTGATGGGCACCGACGCTGATGCAGATTTAATTATATCGTTTCGTGCAAAAGGTGGATTCAGATCGCACGCGTTAATGAGCGATTCCAATCGAAACAGGGCCCGAAGAACGTCGCGCTGCGGCGGGGCCCCCGCGGGATTTCCCCGCGGTACCATCGCGCAACGTTCCTCCGCATCATGCGAGTTAATTAGGGGATTAACAATGTAGAAAAGCGGCGCGCTTATATTAATCGTTTCTTAACCATCTATCGCGGCGCTGGGGCGTTTTTAATTGCGTCACTGACCCGTGGGACCATTTCAAATTAACACCAGAACTACCGAGCAAGTCGCTTCGTTTCGTTCGTGTAGGTATGTCCGACTTCTTTGCAAAATAATTCGATTATTAGTAATGCTTTCGCCACAGTTTTTAATTAGTGCTCTTCAAATAGGATTAAGGCCAATTATATTGACTTCAAATCATTTCGAGAATATAGTATTAGGTCATTCCATAAGTTCGTGCTGCAGACTGATCGTGAGCTAATATTTAATAAACAAACTAGAGAAATTTTATAGTGACTGTATAACGACTATGTTTGCAAAGTAGGAAAATAGTGCAAAACGAGGGAGATTGCATCTTCTTATAACATTTAAGGGTGTGTTTCATATTTTAATTTGAGTAGCAGAAGAATAAGTGATGTGAATTTATAGGATGAGCTAATAGCATGTTTAATATGTTTGCATTGTCGTAGGTGTAGTTTTAATGAGGAAACTCGTGCCGAAGAGCTAAAAAGAAGAGTATCTTTCTGAATTTGTTTGTATGAAAGGAATTGATATTTATTAACAGCTCTAGTGTTACTTAATTCCTAAATGTCTTCAGAACGTTTTAGTATTTTGATCTGAGTTTAAACAAACAACAGCAAGGCAGGAAATAATTGTACGTTTGTGGATATATTTATCCCAGGTGCTTTCTCATACTCTAGCATTATGTCTAAATTCTTTAACCATTTACATCCACTAATTGCATCACGTCATAATTATTCTCAAAAACTTAATTCAAGCCAATTAGAACCCGATGTAAATATGTATTCGAGGAACCATCTAATTTACATAATTTTCATCGTTTCAAACTCAAGTATGCATTAGCAGTTTAAGGATCAGAAATTGTATATCCACTGTTAGTAATTTAAAAGAAATTTCTGTTCTCTTATATTTTGCTGAATTCAAAGGAAATTCTTCTGATAATATTATTGCAACTTTCCTTTCATTTTCTTTATTACATTGTAGCATGGAACAAATTGTAAACACTTAAGAGGATCATATATCATAGTGATGGAAACGTTTCTTGAATAAAATGATTAGGAAGACATCAATCATTCTACAACCAAGTAACGGTTGGAATTGAATCTCTATGTGTTGTCTTTATTTGTCATTTATTACTTTAATGAAATTACGCCCACAACGTACATTTTCTTCATTACGTTATAGAAAAGTCTCGTTTTCTTCCGAACCTCATTCCAAACTAAAATTCTTTTGCTTTATCGTAACATTCTTCGCATCTTCATCGTCACATAATAGAAACGAATAAACTATAACCACCGAAGGGGCCAATAAATCTCAACGGCGGCCCCTGAATAAAATGCTTAGAAAGACATCATCTTTCAATCATTCTCCATCGAGCACCGAATTGAATCCCCGGCGCGTTGATTCTGTTTGTCATTCATTATTCGAATGAAATTTCGCCGGTTTCCGTGGCGGTGGCGATCGTCATCGCCTGAACGCGCGATTACCGTAGATCGCCGCGAACACGGCTACAAAATATCCCAAGCGTTACGTAATCCGCAAAAAGCGCCGCGTCGGTGGTCGTTTCGAATTTCGCGGCATTATGTGAGTCAGCAAACCGTTGGAAATGGCGACAGTGGCGAACGTGGATCGTTTCAAGTAAAGCTAATGCGAGCGTGCAAGAGAAACGCGCGTGGCTAATGCCTGGCGCTCTTCGCGCCGCTTCCTGCCTCATGTATTCAAATTAAAGCACGTAACGCCGTCATGGAGCCGGTGTAATGGTAATGATGATGGTAAACGAGACCCATAGACGCCGTCTTCTCCGTTGTCACTGTTCGCCATGCCGTCCTTCTGTTGCACCGTCATTCGACCGCTCGATGACGGTGCAACGTATTTCGTGGGGGCCCCCCCCCCCGAAGATTGCTTTGTACGGGCTTAATGCGAGATTTGCTTGCAATTTGTAGCCTGTTACCCCGGCCACTGCGCGATGCAATCACGTCGGTGCACGTACCAGCGTTTAGCGAACGTTTTCCGCGTGCATAAATTGTCGCGATAATTGTTCACGGGATGTTCGTGACCGGCGAACAAATGGGGGCCAGGCGAAAATTAACCCAGTTACGGCTGGCGTTCCTTCGAGAGAGTTCGAGGCTTGGGTTCGATGATGATTTTTAATAAAATTGTACTGTGTTGAGGGAGGCATCGTAAAGACTGAAGGAGTAATCAATTTTAATGAGGAAAGTGGTCCTTGATTAGTGTACTTTGGAAGACATCAATCTCATCAAGCTACGATTGGAATTGAATCTATTTTTACATTAGATTCATGTTCTTCTAGAAGTCAGGGTTATTTTGAAGATTCTTTTTATATTACATTATTTTAAGGTTGTGTTTACAATTAAATGCAACCCCTTATAAAGAGCTTCTCCCTATCTCTGAGAGATCCATACCTGCTTGATATGACTATCAGACCTAAGATGAAACACAGAGTCACCGTTTGTATTTATCATACAAAAAAAAATGTTTTCATTCTAACCTCCTAATCCTTTCTAAAAGAACAACTGGATCTCCAAGAAGTAACTGCTCTAGGTCTCCTCTCTCGATTTCTAAAAGACCCATCCTACCAGAAAAGTTAATATTAAAAAAGGATAGAAGCGAATACCCGGGTTCGTCGACCCGCGGGGCTTAATCTGTCCTCAGAATCGTTCCGTGACAGGCTCGATCCTTCGAAAGACGGGTCGCGAGTGCGTAACCGTGTCTCTTTCTCTCGTACGTGGACGATTCCTTCCGGAATTGCAGGTCGCTCCTATCAGAGGGGGGCGGGCTCGAGGACGTTCCCCGAGCGACATAATTAGGGAACGGCTCTTAATGTAATTTTAATAACTGGTTAAATAAACATAAGCGTAAGCGAGGCGTAATTTAAATCCGGATGCTCCGCGATGAGCGGTTTCGATAAAGCATACGATGTTAATGCGTCGGCTTAGAGAGGATACCGTCGTCGTCCTGCCGTTTCTTCATCCACCCCGTATACACGGTTCCCTCTTTTTTTTTTCTTCACTTTAACCGACACGTCCTCTCCTTCTCTCTTCCTCCCGAGCGCGGTGGTTGCGTGAGCAGAGTGCGTGCGTGCGTGCATAGCCATGTTATTATTTCACAGTTTATGCGAGGTATGCTAATCCGACGAGACCATCAGCGCGTCGAGCATTCCCCAAATCATGAATAATCAGTCGCGCGCGCACACGGGCCCCCCGATTCTCTGCCTTTATTTCATTTCTTCGCCTTTCTTTCCTGTCTCTTTTTTTCCCGTGACTAATTCCCTCTTTTGTTTCTCGCTCAACGTGCAACGAGCACTAGAATGGAAATGAAGTACGAGATTGATATCGAGGTTTATCAAAGTCAACAACTTGGACGTCCAACGTGATTCGGATCTGGCGGTCGAATTTGTCTCGTGAATCTGTGTGGAAGTTGGTTTTCGTGGAACATGGTAGAAAGTTTGATAAAGACAATTGACAAGTATTTCTTTAGTGGGAGTATGTCGTAGGGGAGAATTATTTGTTGAGATAGTTCGAGAAATTTTTAATTGAAGGATTGAAATATTTTGCGTGTAAATGTTCGTTGAAGTAAATAAGCAATTGTTATACATAAAAGTATAAGCATAGAACTAGAGTTAAACACAAACCTAGGTTATATATATGACCAACTATTTCTTTTTTCAATTACCGTACATTCTTTAAAGAAGATACCTATGCCATAATTCTATAGTAAAATTCATAAGAAAATAAATGAAACGATGAAAAGTTTCTTTATTAATTCAAAACGTAATTTCAAAGAAGGTTGACGGATGCAGTCGAAACGAGTGCTAGGTATTTCGCAATAGAATTTCTTCGTCGATAAACCCTTGGAGTTAATTTTTAATGGCACCGCGTCTGGTCTCAAGAGAAATAGTCGATAATGTGATGCGAAAGGTGTATAATTTCGTTTTACGTTCAGTCTCGTACACGTGAGGGTTAACTTCAATCAATTAGCACATACTCAGGATTCTTCAATCCGAGGCGAGATCCTCCGCGTGCGATTACTCGAATCAACGTTTTCTAAACTGTTTTATGCGCTACATTAACAACTGCTTCGTGAGGG
This sequence comes from Hylaeus volcanicus, assembly GCF_026283585.1. NCBI lineage: Eukaryota > Metazoa > Arthropoda > Insecta > Hymenoptera > Colletidae > Hylaeus > Hylaeus volcanicus. The sequence goes on from NC_071980.1 coordinate 19,300,888, forward strand.
ATCGTAATTAGTAATTGAAAATGTAAAATAGATAAGTTGTGCCTCAACGCATACATTCATTTTCATTTTTTCTCAAATAGAAAGTTCATTTTAAAAATCAAATGTCCCTCAAATGAATCGTCCTGTAAATATATCGCAAGATGAAAAGTACATATTTCGTGGGTAAAATTGTTTTAGAAACGCTGACTCAAGTAATTAGAAGTAAAGCTTGGATTAGTGAGATTTATAAGGTTTGCATTGAAATTTTTCGTTCAACGTTTACCACCTGTAGATAAAACACAGAACCATTTCTCGTTGGTTTAAAAAATCATCCCTTGAAAATAGTTGCATTCTTTTTTATATCCTCAACTAATCCAAATAACTATGAAAATCCCATCTCTATCGCGGCTTTTACGCCATTCTAAGAAAACAAATCTTCCGGTCTATGCGTTAACGTTGCGAAAGTCTCCGAGACGAGTTATAACATTTTCCAAGGCCATAGTGCTAGGAAGGATTCCACTATCTAACGCTTCAAATATCTTCGAAAGAATGTCGATATGCGGCGTTGATCGTTTTTTCTCAGCTCTACTTTTTCCTTTCGTCTTCGAATTTCTATTTCCTCTTCGCGGCGCCACGGATTCCACGAAGACCATGTTGTTAATAAATCATCTCCAAGTCGCGTTTATGCAACGATCTTGATGAGGCAGCTGCTAAAAACCGCCTCCTGGAATTTGCAAGGGAACGAATGCGCACCGATGCGCGATCGAGCTTTGCACCCTTGTCGGTGCCCTTATCAAGATTTCGAATGCTAATCGACGGCCCTGCGCGAGGCTGTGCTTATCAATTAACGACAAACATCACCGTCGATCACGGTGGTCCATATTTTTTTTCTTCTCTTTTTCTTTTACGTAATACAACGCAAGGAGTACAATGGAAACTGTGTACACGAACAAATGACGCCTCTGTTATTATATCTTGTATGCATGTAGGTGCCCCGTATCGTGCATAAACATCAGTCTAATGATTTAGATGGTCGTTGATTATGCGGCCGTGTTCGTGCATTAACCTACACTTCACAACACCGTCGTGTTCCGCTTACGTGTACTCCTCGCGTACGTACAAGGAACATCCGCAAAGTGTCCCCCTCCTGTATGTACACTCTATTTCGATGAAACTCTTCAGGGTTGGAAAGGGGACGACACCAACGAACGAACATTTACCTTATTAATTTGTATCCCTAATGCGTGCAACGTGTTATTTCTCAAAAAATTACATAGAATTTGATTAAATGGCTTGCTCGTACACCCAGTAGTTTATTCAGCAATTATAGCATTAAAAGATTGAAATTTGTATGGATAGTTATTCGTCTTTTAAATTTGATTTGTAGCCTGCATGCCTGCAAAGTTACATCGGAATTGAGGAAGGAAATTATTAATTTACATAAAAATGAGACGAATATTTGAGAAAATGTTAGAATGGATATGACTTTTAGGTTTCTTTTCAAGATTAGTCTGTATAAATGTGATGATACAAAATGTAATAATGGGAAGATGATCGTACCTTAAAATTGTACCAGTTTCGAATCTGGAATTGGATGGTAGACTGAGCCGAACTTCCAGCGCGTTTAATATATTTTGTATCTTTCGATTAAGCAGGAAGTCGTAATATCGGATAATACCATTTAATCAACTCCGTATCGACTATCGTTCCGCCTGATAAGTTATTGAGCTGTCCACAGGTATTGGATCATCCTCGTTCCGAAAAGTTCGCGGTTACATTTAACGTCGACTTTTTTGCGCAAGCGGTGCTTTATATCTACTTCGTTTTCGCGTATCGAATCTTAATCTAATGTTAAACACAAAAAATTAATCTGCATCGTCGTCGATATGAGCTCAATATCAACTCATCGATTTAATTGGTTAATTTCATGCTTGGACAATTTTGGTACTGGCAGAAATTAAATTAAATTTGCAAATTTTGTTTCATATAATTTGTTTCATTTATTCAACGTTTTAATCCAAATTTTGACATGGAACGAAGGAGAAACGCTTATTAAATTGAATCAATTCTATCATAAAAAAAGGAAGACATACTTACACAGTAAGTAATCAGATATTATTCGAGTTAGCCACCTGTGAATTAACTTTCAAAGAACTTGATTACATCATCGAGATAGCTGTGAAATAATTCTGTTTCGTAATCAACGTTTCCAAAAGTTATTTTTAATGTTCTATATTTGTTTATCTAAGCACTTGGCGCATGTTACTCTTTGATACAATGATAAATAATTATAGTACAATGTGCAAGAAATATTAACAGATAATGCCTACGTATTGCAGATACTAATCGATATAGGTGTGAAGTGACTCACGATCAAATCAATAAATACGCATCGTCATGTATAAATTACGCTTTGAAAGTGGGCAATAATCTACCAATGTAGTTTAACTTATCGCGAAGGCATGAACATTCTTGGAGATACAATTCATACAACTGGATTTGCCAGAAGTCTAACAGTGTGTCTACTTAAAGGTCATTTTTTGAACATTATGGTTGAAGAATAGAGATTAATCCGAGGTGGTTATGATTTGTTTATTTCGGCGAGTCTCACTTGATACAGCAAAGGGTTAATTAATTTTAAAATTTCTGGACGAGCTATGCGCCTCTTTACATTAAGATTTTGAACTTTTTATTAGAAAGTTGGATTACTTTTGTAATAATTCTTTGACTATTAATGATTTTGTTTAGTTTTTTTTCGAACCTATGAACAAGTTGTTTGAAACAAGCCTCTTGTAAATCATTAAAACAGAAAACCATCGAAATTATTCGGTTTCATACTCTATATTCTGATCTAATCTTTCCTGTAACCTCTAGCAAAGAAACTTGGTAAAAGCCCATGTTTTTTTACAAACACATCCACAATAAATAATAAAAAAAACAATTTCTGTTTGGAGAGACAAGATTCACTTGCTATCGTACCCTTTCAGGCCTGAATTACTTTTAATCTCATATAAAAAATAAAAAATAAATCCTACTAGTGTAGTTTTGGAGGAAAACTGGTCTTCATGTGCACAAATGAAAACATTTGCTCTAAATAATAGTGTCGGTAATTTTTAAACTTTGTGTCCTCAATTATGGACGCCAGGTCTGAAAGGGTTAGGCACGTTATACATCGCAATCCCGAAAAATTATTTGCAGTATAATACGATTGGATTCGAGCACAGCCCTCCATTAACGAGCAGCAACGCGTATCCAACCGGCTTAAACGCCGTAGTACATCCTTGTAACCGAGGTAGATCAACGAGACAGCACCGAAATAGTTCTGTTTCATAATCGTTATTGCGGATGATGTTCTTGTAAGCACATGTATCATCCATAAACATAAGTCTAGCGATGTAGATGGCAGCTGATTAGGCGGTCGTGTTCGTGCATTACCTTTGCGTACGGCGGCGCATAATGCGGCACACGGTGCGGATTATGCCGCTTCCATACGTACAGTCAGGAGTTTTCTGATTGTGGCCGATGCTGATTCCCCCGAGTTCTCCGCCATTGTTTACGCCGCTTTAATTAGCCCGTTAATGCGACCGGGATATAGCCGCGGGCCCTTATCTGATACGTTTCCGGCGAATCATGGGAATTATTTCCGCGCATGCAAATGCCAACGAAAAGGCGAATCGAGTTATGCTTCCTGCACGATCCCCGCCGACGATTAAAAACCCGCACGCGTGACTAAGGACGCGATTTCATTTCGTTTCGCGATCCTTTCTTCGTACGGAACGACGAGCAATTTTTCTCCCGGTCGGTCGTGGAATAAGCGAACCCTGGCGAGGCTAGACGCGAGAATTTTGTACCCTAATTGGATTAATTGCATCGTTTAGAGTTCTGATACCGGAAAAAAATTTCCTGCATAAATTTCCTCGCATTACCGTCGAAGCTAACCGCAGTTTCCACGGTTTACGGTAGCGCAGACGATCGTATCTGGGGCTATCAGGGTCGAGAGATTAATTCGCAATAAGAGATAGTTAATGACTGCAGTGCCATAGGGACGTAGGCACGTAGCGTTCACCTGGTGGTGTCTACGGCAATTTATGCGGGTTATTTCCTAATTTTTGTTGAGACTATCGCAGACGGAGTTTAAAAGACATAGGGCGTTTGTTTCGTCTTTTCGTAATCACTGGAGCGAAAATGGAATTTGATGTCAGTTTATAGGCTGAATTCTTCTCTTACAAATTGGTACAGTCCTCTGTCTTGCTTGCAAGATCAAAGGAAGCATGTTGGTGTACTGGAGAAACATATTAGCGATATTAGTACCAGGACATCTCTTGATGTGATCAAGTCACCATAATGAATCTTCCTTAAAAAGCAGCGTGGTTGGTTAAAATTCTTTTGCACTTCGAAGTGTACAGCCTGATATACTTTCTTGCGAAATTCGAAGAACTATTGTAGTGCTTCATTCGTTTTAATACATTCGCGACCACTGACGCGAATTCACGTTGCTTCAAATTTTATTCCTAGTTATGACAAAATTATGAAAATCTTTTTATTTTATACACTACATATTTACATTGATATTTCACACTTGCAATGGTAGTTGACCTATTGTGCAAGTAAACATTCAGGCATTGGCCACCTTCAAGGAGTACAGTAGATTGAAACTACTACCCCTAGAATATAAATAATATTCTATAAATATTGCTTTAAAAGTATATAATATACACGACAAGATAAATCTATGAAACACAGAAGATCCCATAACTCAAGGAAAAGATCCATAATTCAAATCCTTGTGCCCAGAGTTCATCCTTGAATTTCGAATCCCTCTTTGGATCTAAAACCTTTTCTTCCTCGACGATCCTCTCTATCCACGCGTTACGAAACACCCTGTATATTCGAAAGCTGAGCGCAAAGAAGTCAGCGATTAGAGTAGCTAAAACACAACTCTGTCCGCTGGTCGGCGATCATCTTTAGGATAATATCGTTCGTACGCTGGCTCTCGTATTAGGCGACTTAACGAGTCAAGCGTGTTTAACGGTGCGTTGAGCAGTTCCTTGGGATTAACTGGCCGTGCCTAAACGCGCTAATACATTACTGTACCGGTCGTTCGGTAAGACAGAGGTAATTAACCCCGTGTCCCGTAAGTGGCCATATTTTAAGGTCCAGTTGCGCGTGTCTCGGCGTGACTTCTCAATCAATTCGACGACTTCATTTCGTCGAGCCTTCGCGGCACCGCTACACTCGACCTATGGTCGTGCTTTCAATTTTATAGGAATGTTTGCATTTATTCGGACCGTTCAGCAACGCTCGGTGAGCGTGATTCATCGTCTAACTACGTATGCGAATGATTCCATTGTACTCGCGAATAGCGAAACAATGGGGATCGTTCGAGTATTTGAATGGCTGTGAGATCACAGTTCTGGAGCAATTTTTGTGATAAGTGGCGAATCGGTGAATGCAGGAATATTAGAGCCGTGACCGAGTTTCGCTTTGGTTAGATTACGTTTTATAGTTTCTTTTCTTGTTTTAGAGTTTGGGAGAAATGATTGATCTTAAAATTGCGTAACGTATTGTAATGGTGGCGTGTGGTGTGACGTGACATAGTGAGAATGAATAATATTTACTATGGTTTATGAAAGATACGACTGTACTATTTGATTACTCAAAAGTGACTCTTCAAATAAGTAATTGGTCACATGTTTGTCAACCAACAAGTGTCAACCAACATCTTCCTGCATCGACATATCCAGTAGTAGGAGAAGTTTACCTAAATTGAATATTTTCTTAAGTTCTGTTTCTATTAGTTGAATAAAAAATATTTTTACTTATTTTGTATGTATTAAATTCCAACATCACCAATTTTGCAGGAGCAAAAAAATCACTTAGTAATTCATTCGTTAAAGTAAATATTGCACGATTTACTATCAATGATTCCTTGGAGTAGCTCCAAAATTCTATTCCAGGTATAAAGCATCATCCTGCTCGTAAAAATCGCGTAATTCACCGTGCTAGAACCGTTTTATCCTCGCCACGTTCTCTATTTATCGCTAGCAATCTATAAAACCGAAGTCGGAAGCTTCCAGACGGATCCAGAAGTTTATTTCCGCGAACAGTCGTGGATTTTCATATACAATTATTCTAAATCCACTGCGAGAACATATGATAGCACGCTGGAATATTTAACTAGCGTATTACCATGAAACGCTCGTAACTAAGCAGCCTGGTTTTTCCGCAAATTCGTTTTCATCGCAGTTAGAACGTACAGACGTTCCTCGCATAATAGACGGAAAATTAAATCCTGGGAATCCGCGGTCTTGCAGGGACGAACACCCGGATCGTTTCGAGTAATTTGCATCACTTAGGTATGTTAATAATCTACTTACCGAGGAACGGAGATATGCGAGCGTATCCGCGTTGTTTGTGGGTACGGGGAGACTGGCGATTCCGCGCTGGCGTTCCTTCAATCGTGCCCTGTATTTATCGAATCGGTGCGCCGATTGAAATGCCCCACCTGAAAATGCTGCAAATTGCGCTTTTCCGTCTGTTATAGTCATCTGAGGGAAGTAGAGTATTATGTATGTGGTGCAAGTCTACGGAAAGTCTCGCATGGACTGTTTCTCGAACAATACTTTTGATGTTCGCTGTCTGAGTGCTATGCACGTGGTGTGTTCTGAGAGGTAGATAGGAGGACCAAGAGGTCTATCGAAGCTTCTCTGCGTTACATTTTTGGGAGACAAAATGATAGTCGTCAAGGTAAACCACTTAGGAAGCGGTGTGTTGAATGCTCGAGGCAATAGTAAGGTGACTTAAAAGTGCCATGTGTCCATAGCCCAAGGATTTAAAGGACACTAGAGAAGTATCAAAGAATTCCATTGGAAATGGGGTATAACGAAATAATAAAATACTAAATTCATTACTTAAAAGTTTTGATTTTATTATTAAAATGTCACGAATAAGCTGAGATCTTTTCTCTACGAGGAGCTGGTTAAGACAATCGGACGAACGTTATAAGAAAAATCTAGGAAACTATAGGAAGGGTCTCCTCTGGCACTTGAGAGGGCAGGCCAAATCCTAAACTTTCCCTTTCGTTATTCTGCAGATACGTACATTGTACATATATTCTCAGTACATTCATTTTTGTAGTAAAATAAAAGGTTGAGTTATAGTAATTATTCCAACAAATCCCGAGTACCTAAACCGCCGAAGTGCTCAGGCATCATTTTGTCATACAAAATGCAGCAAACTTCGCCAAGTACTCGTTGCCACTCCTCGTGCTGATTTCAGGCCACCTGGCCGCAAAAAGCAACGATTCCCGAGGAGAGATTTCTCTCCCACGACCGGTGATCGTTAGAAGTTTACGCCTGGGCCTATCGTCCGGTCGCGTTCTCGTAGCCGTCGCTACCTAAACTCTCTCCTGGCACGAAATGCGTGCCTACCACCGCGGTCGCTTACTTTTTTACCCACGTAACTCTCATTTTGATCAATTTGAGTTTTTTGCCGGGGCGGCAACCGTTGACTTTACTACCGGGGCCTCATCTCCGCTCGGTCTCCTCCCTTCCGACCAGCGGGCCCCTATAGCTGCCCCCTTTCCTTCCTTTTCGTTCGTCCCGGTGAACGTCCCCTCTCACTCTTTCACCAGGCTCTCTTTCCTTCGTGCGCGCACACGTACCACGCATACATTAAGTCCCATCTTCCGTCCCACGTACTCCTTCCACCGGGCCAAGTGACTCACTCCGGGGCCCCGCTCGAAGCTGAGCTTCCGTGACGTCCGGGGCCCCGTACTCGCCACTCGGCCCAAGACAGCACGGTGACGGATTGTTGGCCGGGGGCGGGCCTGATAGTTCTGCTCGCCTCTGCCCTTAAGGCCGCAGGCCAACTCGGAGGCTGCTTTCCTCGCGATTTCACGCTACCCGAGACGAATGTCGCGCGATTTCGCCGGTAAAAAGTCCCTTGCGTGTCCAGGAGACAATTTTTCGGACGGACAGGTGTTCCAGAGCGCTGACGATGGCCCTCGGATGGGTTCTTTAAGAGTTTTTGGGGGAAACGTGCAACTTCGGATCGTAAATGAGAATAGGACTCGCCGAACTTGTTTGGGGCTTGGATCGGTCCATATGGTGCTTCAGGGTGGCACTAGGTAGGATGTTGGTCTTTCAGGGTAGGTAAAAATGAATTTATTTCGCAAAGAATATGTCAGAAGTAGGACTGGGACCTTTGGTCAAATTTATTCGAAAATTCGGAATCTGTCATACAATCCTTCAGATGTACGTAGGCTCTACCTATGTACTCTCCGGAGATGGTCCTTTCATGAGTACTAGGTGTAGATCGTTCAGGGCAGATAATTTAACGAGGAAGATGTCACAAGTAGGCCTGGAACCATGTGCCAAATTTATTCGAAACTTGGAGTTTGTCATACAATTCTTCAGGTATAGGTAGGCTGTACCTATGAAAGGTAGGTTCTGGAGATCATCCTTAGACGAGTATCAAGTGAAGATCTTCCATGTGTATGTATATAGATAGGCTTTGGAGATCGTTCTTAGTTGAATATCAAGTGTAGATCTTTCAGGCTTTACCCAAACTCCGTCTTCAAAAGAAGGCTGGTCCAGGGCCTGGACTCCAGGCGCGATAAATTAACGGAGTGCTTCACAGCGAATGAAATCATGCCCCTCGACCATAGTAGGATGATCCCCCGTGATTAAATCGCTTCTCATACTTTCATCGGAGAGCGAACGAGACGACCGACAATGGAACCGTGAGTATACAAAGACGAAAGGTGATTTAGTCCAGGCGTATGCGCAACGCGGATATAAAATTGTCTTGGAGACCATCCTGGCAATTAGCGATCGTCAGCGACGCCGCGGTGCATACAGGCCTTTCACTGCGCCGGAAAAGAAGTTACGATCTCTTGATTACTAAATATCCACAACGAGCTCGGGGCCTGATTAAACGGCGCGTCGACTCATTCCGACCCACCTGAGCCATTATTCGTTTCCTACCGAGTGAATCAATAGTGGAGTTTATCCGACGACAGTTTCTATTTGTTTAATTGATTGAGACCTAGCTAGCACATTTGTGATGTGTCAACAAGGATGGTGACTAGACTATCTTCATTAACCAAGGACGACAAAGGTGAAGATATAGGTGAATCTAGGTCTGTAGGATGACAAGCGTCAAGGTTTAACTCCAGAGATTTTCCTAGATCACCTAGGCCTACAGCTTCCGGATGACAAAGATGCAGACCCAAGTGAACCAAAAGCTTCAGGAATCCTATAGACCAATCAAACCGTTGCTTATCCTTATAGGTACACGACAACAAAGATGAAGGTTCCGCTGAATTTAATACCCTAGGAATTTTGTAGTCCAATCAGATTATCATCTAGCCCTATATTTTTCACTTCATTATTAAATATAGTATTTAAACAAATTTGCAATCATCTCTTACGCCCACGCTGCTCGCGTCTCGGCGCTTACGCGTGTCTCGGGGATCATACCGAAGTTGTTGGGCTTATTATTGCTGTACAGGCGAAATGTTGCCGGTTGCGTGAACGGGGATCCGTGTTGTTTGTCCCGCTGGAACGGAACTCTCGGAACTCGCGTAACTAATCGTAGAATCGTACGTGACCGATCGACCGTCGTCTTGTTGATTCGCGCTGTAAAGCGGACCGTGAACGGAATCGCAAGGTGTCGAAGACCTCGGCACGTTGTCGCGTGTGATTTTGCTAGCTGTAGCGGATACGCGTGCGTATCTGCTTGTTCCCGAAGCGTGTTTATCGATCGGTGAAGATTGCTGGTTTTTTGCCGGCGTATTACGGTTCGTTGATTGCCGTGGGATCGGCGCTAATTTGGCAGACTAAATCGAAATCATCTCTCGAAGATTGCTACAACGTATTAGAATTCAGCGTCGTTTCGTATCATTGAAAATGTATTTGTGAATATCGAAAAAATTGAAAGTAGATGCTTACCTCAAGGGAAAGTGTAGCTTACCTTGAGGAAGCTACAAAAATTTGTACCAGAAGTTCTCATTTTTGTGTACAAAAGTAGCCATTGAAATGAAGGCTTACACTATTACTAGATAAAATATAGAACATTTTTGAGGAGAGGTCGTTATTTTCCCATTAAAAAAAAAAAAATATGTAAAGTCTTTAAAAAACACGTGAGATACAATTTGTCAAGGTTAATTCTTCGTGTGAAAATAAAACGAGAAGTCGTTTCCCATTATGGAATTTAAAGCTTTGCTACCTGGATGTGTGATCACGTGAAAGACAAATGCATAGAAAGGCTTCATGCTCTCGAATCAGTAGCTCGCGTTGACAGGAGCGCAGATGTAACGATACTCATTAAACCCTACAAAACAATTATCAGACTCGTAATTGACTGCGGACGACAAGTTACGACTAGGACAAGAAATGAATACGTTTTAAAGGCTCGACGATGCGAATTCTCGATTTCTCCTGACAGGTAATCATTTTTCCGAATCGATGAAGTGGATCGACCACAGATCTTTCTTGGTGAAATTATGAAATAGGTTTTCTTTGGTCTGCGCTGCGTCACGCCGCGTCGTTTCGATAATGAATTAAATCGAATAGAACCAGTCGATGGAAGTAAGATCCCGGAAGTGGGCTCGACGAGTTAACGGATGGACAACGCGAGCTATTATTTAACTTTAATTGATGATGGCTCGCGAGCTGTTCCACATTGATGGTCATCGATAATCGCTAATGATTCGAATGTTTCGCGCACCGCCGAGGGGCACGGAAACGAAATTTCACACGGAAAGCCTTTGGCCCTTTCAGGAATACAAACAATCGATAATACGATTGAAAGAGCAATTGTTGATCGAACGTGATCTGCCAATTAAGTCATCAACAACTGGAGGTTTGTGTATCTGCTAAGTTATTGGCTATTGTAGTGGTACCTCGCTAGTGGGTTGAATTTATCCTTCGATGAGTGCAATGGAAGTCGTTCTTAACACTGTTGCCATAAACGAATACTGTTGGCGTTATTGCTCACTCTTAATGTGCTACATCGCTGGAGTGATCCTCAGTTTGAGATACAAGAGGATTTCTAGATTACTATGAGCGTAAATATTCAGAATAATTGGCTCAGATTCATCAAGGCTCACAAGCTTCACAAAGGCTCGAATGTGTCAAAAACCATCAAGGGGTTGATACACTGTGATATCACTGATACAAGTGGTGAAACACTTTCTTGCTGAAGACTTGAATAGGTTTGAATAGGCTGAAGTAGCAGTAGTAGGGCTTCGGTTTGGATTTTAACTGATCAATATTAGAAACAGAAGACACATCTCTTTATAATTCGAATCATCTATTGCTGTACAGTTAAACAGACTTCTCGAAACAGTAAGCCAGCAATCGAAGTTTAGTTCTGACCGCCGACGCCAAAAAAGGACCTTCGGTCTATGTCGACTGATTTCTCTCGAACTGGTCCCATTCCAAAGTGTCCTTAACTAGGGACGCGACTGTGCTCGCTGACATCTCTCGAAGATTGCTCCAGCGTTAAACATGACCAGCCAGACGTCTAGTCCCGTTCCAGGAGCACGACAGCGACCAGCGACAACGCAAAAAATTAATCGAAACGCGATCGGTCACGAGAGAAACTACAATGTACAGTAGAAGGTCCGTAGTCACGGTGGCCCTGATACGCGCGGTGAAACAACGCGTCACAAAGGTGGTTAGAGACCCTGAAGAACCTTAAGGTGAATCGTACGGCGGTTGCCTCGTATCGGTCTCTCTCCCTCATGACGTAAAAAGAACGTCAGAAGTACAAACGCACCCGCGGTGATGATTAACAACCAGTCCAGGCGCATATCTCCGGGCCCCGACGAGCTGGCTAATCGATTAATACACGATATCGAGCGTGCGCGTCTCTCACGGCCATTGTTTGTTGTTAATTACACTGATACATCTATCCGACGAGGTTCGGAGATCCAGTTGACTTGTGATTCGGCGATTCGACCGCCCGTCGGTCGGCCACTCGATCCCCTCGGGGGGATTTGAATCTAACTTTTGACACGCATCAAGAAGCCTCTCTCTTTCGGTCTGGGTCTCTCCTATGTACCTGTAAAAAATAAAAGACGTCCGTCGAATCGAGAGCATCGTGCATCATTCTTCGTTACGAATCGCCTCCTGTCACTCCGTTTGTTACGCTAAACGGGCATCGCGTTTGCGGATACCTTTTGAATTAATAACGCTTTTGTTACTTGCGAGTATTCGTAACTAAGATGTCCGCTTGTAAATGACTCTTCTACGATAGTTACTTGGAAGTCAAATTACTTGAGGTTTTAGAGGATTAATTATAAATTGGGTGGTTATTGTTATCCTATGGGAAGGTGCTTTTTTGGCACGCAGGCTCTTTGGCACGTAACTCTATGCTCGAAAATTTCTGATGGGCCCGGTAAGTCGTGAAAAATTTGGTATGTCTAGGAATTTGGTTTACGTGGCTGTGTCGAAAATATTTGGATAGATGCATGGGTTTAAACTCCAAATAAGGATTCAGAATTTCTCTTTGGAAGAATTATTTTAGTTGTTAGACACTGAAATAGTAGAATACGACACATTCGGCTGTTTAAAAACAGTTAAAGAAACCTTAAGGTATAGCCTTGAATGACGGTGACAAAACTCATCGCACGACGATCAACTCTTGCCTAACCGATACTTCGGATCCGTCGGTTCGAAGTGCCCAGTCATGTTGGTCCGGTGAATGACCACGGTGCACCGAAAGTTACCGATCCATTGCTCGGATCGATACAACGTCAGCATTATTTCGCTGAACATCTCCATATAGCAATGATCGTCAACCCGTTCCTCGCACGAATGAATTCAGTCCATTAATTTTAACAACAAATTACAACTAATAACAAAAAATCGAGAATCTGAGCGTTGCAATCTCTTTACAACCCTTACCATTCTTCTTCAGCACCTCCTTACGTCCCAAACGGAAGGTATAGCCTATAATAATTATAAAATACAATCAGGATCTGTAATTACTCAAGATACATGTCAAGGAGACTTGAATAAAAGACAGTGGAATTTTAATACAAAACGTGATCTATACAGAAATTCTTTAAACATTTAAATCTACAGTCGATGCCCAGAAGCATGCAGTAGTCGAAAACCATCAATACTTTAGAATGTAGAAGTAACAGATCGCTTCGTCTGGTAGAAATTCGTTTTCGAACGCAGTAGACGAATAGAGTTGTCATCGAGTGATGGATCGGCCGAAGATGTACAGTTAGGGCCCGCGAAAGCGAAGTCAGCTACTTCCGGGGACACGAGGGGGCACGAAGTTCCGTTTCACTTTCCAGTCCGAGCGGGGTTAACAGTTAAATCGGTCGTTAATTGCGAGCGCCTTAACACGGGTTCGATGGCGCGTGTGGCGGCGGTATCGCGTTAATTGCTGAAGCGTTAGGCGGGCTCCTCCCCCCTCGCCGGGCCGCTAGATGGACGGATTACTTAACACTTGTCACGCCTCGCTAATTAACATTCAGTCATCTCCCTCTCGGAAGTCCCTCTCCCCTCCCAGCCGCTCGAAACGCAGCCGAGCCACGACCGGGCAGGTGGAAAGTCGTTTAATATTTATCGACTATCGCGTGCGACCCCATTGGCACCTCCAGGGCCCAGGACGACCGGCGAATGAATTAGAATTCGTGATGGCGCGTCGCGGCGCGGTTCACGGGAAATATTAGAATACGACGCCGCTGCAGCGTGATTGCCCGCTGAGAAATGTATAAGGAGTGCTGGATTTCGAATCGGACGTTCTCTAGTTGGCCAATTGTCTTTTGTTGAAATGGAAATAATAGTCCTACACCCAGTTTCGATAAATTATTCTCATTTACCTAAAGCAGATCTAATTACGATGCTTTTATGACCTGTCGTGTTTGTGTATACGGTTTAATTGATTCTCACTTTTGTACAGGAAAAATTGGTACGGCGACTTTAGAGTTTAACCCTCTATGGACTGAATTTGATTTTTCTGGAGACAACTGGCAAGGCATTTACTCTGATATGTCAGATTGATGGTGCTGCCAACGATCATCAATATTATTATTGGTTATCAGTGGATTTTATGTATTTACGATATAAACTGATATAATAAACATACCAAAAAGTAACTAAAAGGTATGTGCACTTATGCAAAATGAAATAACAATATCATTATAGTAATTGTAGAATATTTTCAACATATCTTATGTACATTTTACGTATACTTTCTATATTATTGCACGTCGTAATTGTATATAATCCGCAGTATAGTTATCAGAGGCACTGTATAATTAAGACATCTACATCATGTTGTAAAAAAAAAGAAACTAAAATTATCAACGTAAATGTCGATGTATTAGCATGTGACCTGAAGATTCATGGAGAGTAATAGCCTCATTAGATAGAGATCCATAGAGAGTTAATCATTAAACGCTCCAAACTCGAAAATTTAATAACAAAATCTTGTTTTTGAATTTACTTAATCCACATGATCCTGAAACTCGTGTTTTAAAAACAGACTAGTCAGAAGATTATTATTTTTGTTTCGAGTGAAGATGAAAGCGTACGCGTTAACGAATTAAATGAGATACGAGTAGGGAGACTCGAAGTCTTCGAAGGCGTTTCCGTAAAGAATTTTATTGTTTTCCTCGTGAACTCTTGTCGAATCCTGAAAGTGCCGGACAGTGGTACGGCGGAGCCAGTCATCCGCGCAAGAAGCGTATAATAATGGACAACAGGCGGGTCGTCCTGCTGGCACCGCGATCGACAGCAGAGATTAGATTCGACAGGACAAAACATTCTGCATCTGGTATTTCGACGGACCTGTCGTCGACGGCATCGACGACGACAAAAGCGACTCAGACGTCTCCAAATAACATGCAGCGAGCCTTTCAATTGCCTTGAAAATGTTTCTATTCCTCCGGAGCTACGAGTTCCATTATTCGTTAAGACTGAAGATTTCAAGAAAAATTTCAAAATAGGTAACGCATAGAGGAAATTAGAACGTGTATAATCGTACAGCATGGTATTTCTGTTAGCAACTGATGAATGAGTTAAAGATATGATAAAGGGTTTTAGGAGGTTGTTTTTTAAGATAAAAGTACGTACAGTTATACTATCTATGATATTTGTGTTTTATTGAAAGATGAAATCCTGAAGCTTCTTTTGGAGAATTCTTCAGTTTGTTTGTAAGTTTAGTAATCGGTTGAATAGAACGCACACGAGATCTCGATATGTTTTTTCTTAATGCGAGATTATTAATTGATAGTTACAATATTGAATGCAGCTGTGAAGCTCCAATTTAGAATATTTTGTACCAACTGATTCAATCTACTCTTACCAATTTGAGCTGTTAGAAGTTCGGTATGTCCGGTATCTCTCCTTTAAAATAGCAGATTTGTAATTAAACACTGGTCAGGTCTGATTTAGGTCAGTGACAATACTTTATTCAAACGAAGGATAGAACCAGTGCTTGTACGATTACCATAGGAAGTTTTGGGGTCGGTGGTCCACGGTTGGTTACATACGTCACTGCGCCGTGATATCTAATGAGGCTATTAACACGCGCTGCATCGCCGAGGAAACTTCGTCGAGCGTTTATGACATCCGATGACCTACCTAGCGGGTTCTATTAGAGTCGTGCGATCGCCTTGAGTGAGACATTTACCAGCTCCCGCTAAGCCGATCTTGACGGCCTGGCATCTGCTGCCCATGGATGTGGCATTAAAACTTCCTGGTTTTTGCCACCTGCTCCCGAGCATTTCGACACTTGGATTCTCAATTAGATCCGTGCGCTTTCGATTCGCTCGGAGTGCCACGCCTGGAAATCTCAACGACGCGAAGGAGACCGGTAACGGAGTGAGGCAAATATTACTTCGAATAAAGATTAAAACGTCTAGATTTGTGAGAATAAAAGATACGAATCCTTTAGCCACTCGTATTCTAACAAGAATGAGCAGTGGGAGAAGAACAATCCTAAAGATGATTCATTTGTTTTTAATTTATCGAATAAATGTGGAATTTGTATTCTTCATTCGGAATAAAATTTGCTCAAGACTGTTGGGTGATTTGGTTCCTGTTCAGCTGGTGATGCTATTTTAATGCCTATGATTTGGAAGTTGTCATACCAAATTTCATGATTTTCTGATGAATCATTCCATGAATAAACAATAAAACGAGGCTAATGTATTCCATGGAATGAAATGAAAAGAAATTGTTTTGAAATTGTCTTGTATTGAACAGAGGAAGTAAACATGTTGAGTAAAACGGAGCACTGTATCGAATGAAATAATTTTATGGAATCGAGTGAAATAAATCTATCGAATGGTGTAAAATAAATTCATCGGAAATAAATATGAATATAAATAAACATAGTAATAAATACGCAAAGTTGGAACTTGAACTCCAGAAGAGAGTTCACCGTAGCGACTCGATTACCAAGAATTGAATAAAGATGTTACACCTTGATCGATGAAATCCTTCAGCGCGCAATTGTCCCCATGGAAGCGCAAATTGCTCGCAATTTAGCGGGCAGCGATATTACTTAACAGAGACGCGAGAGTCGAAGGCCTTTATTAGCCGACAATACCACCTCCTTCGCGGTTAAATTATCGCGGCAACATCCGCCGTATGCAAATCGAAAAAGATAATCGTCTCGGTTGCGCGAGTGTCGTTCCGATTCAGATGATTACAAAGTTATTACCTGCTCGGAGGATCATGGTCGTTGTTCAATTGTCGCGAATAAACCATTCGGACGGCTGCGTAATTATAGGTATTGTCTCTCAGAGAGAGACAAATTTGTCAATTTTTTTTACACTTTCAGAGATATTAGCAAAAGTATAAATAATCATTAAAAATAAATCATGCCATACTTTCCAAATGTAAAGTAACTAATCTAATTACTTTTTATCCAACTTTTATTTACTAAAAGGTAGTCTGGAAATAATATAGTAGACTTGTCTAATCTTCCAAATATATGGGAAGGATTATTAAAATTTTCACCATTCTGTCTATGAAATTACATTTCACGTGGCATTCCGCACACCCACTCTTTTGACGATACCTTCTATTTGTAAGATTTTTTAACTAATTTATTCTTCTTCCTACATAAGTACTAAAAACACTTGCAATTAATTGGAATGATTAAACATCAACTATCGTTCAATTACACTTTTAAGCAGCACACCCATGCACAGACATGTACACCTATTAACTGTAAAATATTATACAATTGAAATTAAAATTAAAACAATTCAAATTCCTTGAAATCTGTATCTGTATATACATAGATAAGAATGTTGCGTATCTGTAAAACAGTCAAAGAAGGGAATCCTGAATAGAATTCGCTGTTAACGAACGTAGTATTATCCTTGTTCGAGGAATCCCGCTGTTTAATAGCTAGCAATAGTGAAACGAAGAATTCGGCGCACGCCAACGGAGAATGCGTTCCTTATCAAAGATTTGGTTTTGCTTTTCTGTTGCAGACTCGTGCGAGCCCGTTGCGGACCGACCTTACGGTGAGTGACTCACGATCTCAATCTCTCGGAAATTACAAGACCGTACTTACGCCTCTGGAGAAATATCCGCGGAACCTTCTGTTCAGTGTCTTCCGTGAAAAAAATGCTCTCTGCGTCTATTACGCGCAGGGTTCGCGATTCCGAGCTCCGTTTCCATTCTGTTAAGGTTCAGCTAGCGAAAGAATCGACTTGGGAGACCTCCCGCCAGTCGACGAGAATTCCTTCACCTTCCACTGCCTCAAATTCCGTAAATGATTGCTCGTAGGATGAAAATCAAATTTATTACCAAAATATAGACCGAGGCAAGCGTTTGTTTAATTCTATTTTTTAGCTGAATGGACAGAATGCTCAGTTAGATAAAACTTTCGAATAATGAATGAAAAGTAAACACTTTCTTGTTTTAATTTATTATTAATTCAATAAAAATCACAATGAGAATTATATCGTGAAAATAAGTTTTACTATAGGCGAATAACAGCTTGAGTAAATATTTAATTGATTAAACGTTGCGAATAAATCGTTTTTCGTGTTCCTAGCCACATTGATAGAGAATATTTTATTCGAGTAATAGGTAACGAATAAGAACAGTATGTTTATTCAATCGAACAGTTATTCGGTTGATTCAATGAAACTTCATTGAATCGGTTTAATTCAATGAAATTTCAATATATAGGGTTGTCTGGAAACAAATAACATATATACATCCCTCAAAGGGTGGAAAAATTGTGGAA
The DNA here is from genome assembly GCF_026283585.1 of Hylaeus volcanicus. Classification (NCBI taxonomy): domain Eukaryota; kingdom Metazoa; phylum Arthropoda; class Insecta; order Hymenoptera; family Colletidae; genus Hylaeus; species Hylaeus volcanicus. The sequence continues at coordinate 19,319,107 of NC_071980.1, forward strand.
TAAAATAATATTGAATAAATATATGTAAAAATTCAAATGTGGCTTTGAATTTTTCTTAATAATTGGCACGAACTTTCTAGACAATCCAATACATAATTCAATATTATTTTATGAATTCAGATTGGAATTATTATTGAACACAGGAAGAACAAGCAGTTTTCTTCATCTTTGATTCGTTATTCGAAAATTTCATCCGAGTCTTTCATTCCTATCTAGAAATTTGTATTAGAACGTACATACATTGTTTCTGTCTAACCAAGTCGAATATTTTCCTAATCGAAACATAGTTCACCGTTTCGTATCGACCGGATTGCGAAACCTGCGCGACGTAACAGCGGAGAAACGGTCGCGATCCCGGTTTTTTGTGGACCCTCCGATTCGTTTTCCCTGTTTCTCTTTATTACCTGGAAACCGTAACGGGGTTTATGCAAACGCGTAAATCAGATCGGATTCTCGGAACGATCGTTTCAGATAGAAAACGCCGACAGCGAATCGCGTTCTTACGCTCTCGAGCTGAACGATCCGTGCGATTGATCCGCTGATACGATTCGATTAGTCATTATTTATTTATAGACAGTTAACTCGTTTGCATATACGAGAGTAATGGCACGGCTGATTCAAGGAAACGTTAGACTTGGGCGCTATTCACGATATTTCTTGCTTTGCCATCCGCGGACTTGGTAGGAAGCAATGAATCTTTTAAAGATATTATTATCCTCGTTATTAAGAAATTTACTTATTTTTCTAGTTCGCGATTCAGTAATAGTATCGCCGTTGGTATAAACGGTGATATTACTGATTGTGAGATCGTCCCACATCTGCTAATTGGACTCATCAGTATGGTTTATTTAACAGATCCCACCTTAATACGTCGACTGCCAAGCTGATTTCATTAAAATTTCCTTAGACGATGCTCTAGATTTTTTCGCAATTAATGCTCTTAATCCGATACCTTCGTGGCTAAAAGTTTTAACAGAAGCCATATCTTCAAGTATTATCATTACTCTAATTGACTATAACGTTTTTCATTGAGAAATGATTAATTACAGAATTTTCTCTGTCCAAGTGAACAACACTCAATGTTAACGATATAAGTATCTTTCAGTGAACTTTAAAAAAATTAATTTATCACAGAATAGGAAGCATGGTTAATCAGACTAGAACTTCCAAGAGGAACCTTATATAGAATTATATCATTTTCTCTGTCCAAGTGAATAAAATAACACTCAACGTTATAAGTATATCTCAACTAAGTCTTAGAAAATTAATTTATCACGGGAATCAGTAGCACGGTCTGCCAGACCTGGACCTCCAAGAGAAACCTCGTCTTGTCGAGGATAGCAGCGTCTCGAAGAAACCGTTCAGGACCCAAGTTTCCACTTTCCCAGAATCTCCTGCTTCCTACAAGTGTTTAACAGCTAATCCGACCTGGTTCGAGAGATTGGTTTCCCAAGTTCTTCAACGTCGGTGTGGATGTCCGATGGTCGGTGGCATCTTCTTGTTGACATCAAGCCAGGGGACGTTAGAGGGTGGTAAAAAGTCGCGTTGCATCCGGTCGTCCGTCCTCCCGCGGCAGAAGTCGTAAAATTCAGCGTTATGCGATTCGGGGCCCTATGTTTTGTCCCTCTTTCTAGATTATGATTACCCCGGCAGCCACCGTGGCTAATATCACGCAATAAGCACGCCAGCGACGAGAAAGCCGCCCATCTCTTTCTCCTTCGCTCTCTCTCTCCCTTTCTCTCTCTTTCACTCGCTCTTTTGGATCTCGCCTTTTTCTGCTCGGTTTCGTCCACGTTTCTGCCTCCTTTCCGCAGGTATATAATATGTGCCACCAAACTCGACGGCGTAAACGGGTATCCGGTGGTAATACGTGGACGCCACTGGTCCAGGACCCGAGAGAAGGACGGAGGAGATCCATCAAACGAGCCGCGGAGACCCTGCACGAGGTCATCCCAACTTTCCTGGAGCGACTTCATCTTCACGATCCGTTCTGGTGGACGCGGTGGAATTCGAAGAGTCGCCGCGGTATCGCCGCTAGAGCAGCGATCATTTTTATTATGCATTTTATTCGTCGGTTTACCGGGTCGTCGCGGGACTACTTATCGGTGGACGCGGCTTTACGCTTGGATCTTATCTCCTCCGCCGACGGGGTTGACGCTAATGTAGCAAATTTAGCGACGACCCCGGCTAGAGCGTTACGCGTTGATAACTAATTTTCTCGAATGAACGTTAAGCAGCAGTAATGTTCGCGATGTTTGGCCACGAGTGGCTCGATTAAGTTTATGAAATCTTCACGGGACTGTCCGCGGTTAGAGAGACGTTAAACTCTTGAACCAGGTGCCTGCGGGTCGTAGGTAGATTTATGCTTCTTTGGTGGCCGCTGGAGACATCTTTATGTGATTGTGAATGAGACGTTACTTTGGTAGGGAGAGCGGAAACGTCGTTATGATGTACGTTTGCCTTTGTAGTACATGATTTTAATATTCATGATCTTAGTATTTTAATTTCATAGCTTAGATCAGTAAATTGCATTGCAATCTCGACAACCAATGTCCAGTATCCTCTTTCACGAGTGACATCAAGTCTGTTTCAACTGACTCTCAATGCTTGAAGGTTAAAAACATGTAGACAAACGAACAGCATCGAAATCACTATGGAGACCTGAACAGAATTCATCTAGATGAATTCACTCTCGACTGAAATGCAGCTGTAGTTGCTAGAATTTTTTAACAAGTTCAGATGAAGTTCAGATATAACCTCTTAGGCACTGCTGTTTCTCTATACGCCAGAGTTCAATGCGAATTATGCGTAAATGATATAGCACTGCAATGTGTGACGGGATGCTGTTTTTTGTACGAGTACTTTGCAATGAAGTTCTCGATGATTAAATTTTCTTAAAGATATGATACATATACATTTAGAGGCGCCCTGTTCAGAAAGATGACATCCGCGAAAGTCACTATAGTAGCGCATCGTGCTTAATAGGATAATGACCAGGATTATCGAAGAAGGTTCACTTCAGACTTAAGTGAAATTCAACTGTAGTAGCCAGAATTATTGAACAGGACTACCTAACTCTAGACGGAGCATCCTTCTTACGAAAATGTAAGTTGCATTATGCAACTTGCAAGCGAAATGATAGGGTTTCCTTGCGTTAAACATGGCGGAGTTTTCCAGAAACTTCCCCTCGGATTTACAAGAAGGCTACGGTCTGTCAAGCGGAAGAACTAACTTGGGAGAGCTTCCTCCTGTTGCCCTGTTGACGAGAATGTCCCACCTCTTACCGCCTTGGGCAGCTCTGATGCTCAGAGTCAGAGTGCCACGACGTTCAATGAAAGTAGCAACGAGATGGAGTGGGGGTTCACGTTCCTGGAACCTCTTCCCCTAGCCAAGACCAATTCTTTCACTTGCCGGATCATAAACACGTTTACGCGGGTAGCAAGGTAGAGGGAAACGTTGGCCATTACGTAGGCTATTCTTAGAACATGACGGGAGAGAGTCCTGGTCGTTAAAGAATTATATGGAACCGTTTTTTTTTCATGGTGGGGTACCTGGGGTACCTTGGTATCGACGCGAAACTTTTGGATGTGGACATTGAAATTGTCGGTGGTCCTTCTTGTGTTTTGGAGTGAACTCTTTCCCTGCGAACGACGTAATATTAACGTGTCGTCGTACAGTAGCCTTTCAGCCTAAAACTATTTAGGTTATAACCACTCATGATGGACGCTTAATCTATATGGAAGCTCTCGTAGAGTGGCTTAATCTAAACAATCTGCGCACGTGGTAGATCGTTTCAGATACTCAGTTCCATGCTAAGTGGTGTCCACTTAGGAAAGTATCCACTTGATGGTTACTCTAGCAGTAGCTTTATCGGTATAAGGAATTAGGAGGATTCTTTCGCTTAGAAAGCACAGGAGTGCGAAACAAGTAACCCTCTCGTCTACCAAGAATGGACCTCCTAAGGTCTCTTTAACCCTACCCCTCAGCAGTGTTACGTTTCCTCCTTAGGTTATTTCTTACTCCAACAGTTCAGTACAACACCATCAGGGTTCTAATCCTTGCAAAGGAGTTACCAGCCATGAAAATTCCGCGAAAACGTTCCGAGGTGGCCGAGGGTCCTGTGGCAATAGCAATCGCTCCGAGGCGATGACGAAGCACGTGGTAAAACATTCTCGAGTGCGCCGGAGGGTTGGCGGTGATTTTCAACCTAGTCGGAATCAACAGGTCCCAGTTATGAGAGTGTAAAGCGTTTTGAATCCGACAACCCCTCGAGGGGGATGGGATTCCTCCAGCGCGCGAATCTCCTCGTACAAAAGGGGCGAATCTCGTCCGCGGGGGGTCCGGTTGAGTCGGTTCGATGATGGTCTCTTTTTAACACGTGGGGTCTCCTATACGCGCGAGAAAGAGACGCGTCGACACGTCGTGTCCTGGGGGTGGCCTGCGACCCCAGACACGGGGGTGGCTGACAGCCGATTAGGACAAGATGGGAGATCCCCCACGGAAAACTTAAAATAACATCGCTCGATCATCCGGGTGTCTTCGCCGACAGGCAACCAGGCTACTCTTGTATTCAGCCTGTCCCCTCTACGTCGTCTTTTCGCTCATGCTCCCCGCGACCTTCTCAGCGGGCTCCTTTTGATCGAGGTCGTATTACGGCCGATCTGTCTTTAGGATGATCTCTCTTCCGTTCCCCGAGATGCGACGACAGAACGATTACTGCCGGGAGTCGGTCGAGAAACTCGGTTTTCGACAAGTTTATCCTTCGCTCTGGTTGAAGCTGTTGCTTGCATAGCGTTAACCCTTTCTACTCGACTCATTCGTGGTATGGATAGGAAGGATGTTCGTTGGAAATGAAATTGGAAATACAGGGTGTCAATGTTAAAGTTTGACAGACCCATATCTCAATAACTATTGATGATAAGAAAAAATTGATTATATGTAAATTGCAGGATACAATAGGCTCTATATTGTGGCGTAAACGACATTTTTTTATATTATTAATTTAAAAGATACGATGATGTACCCGATTTTTATTAGTTTTCAAGATAGAACGCTTCGAAATTTTTTGATTTTCAGCGGGAAAAGTCTTAGTTTAAGTGACCGCGTAGGACCGCTTTTATGACTTTTCACTTAAATCGAGACTTTTCCACTGAAAATCAGTAAATTTCGAAGCGTTCTATCTTGAAAACTAACAAAAATGTATCAGTGTTTCAAAAACGTCTACAATTTTATTTACGGAGAGTTAAACTTCCATCGATTCTATTTAATTACTTCCTATACAAACAAATTGCTCATCTAGTCCCATCATCCTCGGTTACAAGGTACCGCAACCTGTCGCGCACCGGCAGCCATGTTGAATGGCAGCCTACCGTCACACAGCAACTCAAAGTACATCTAATCGTACACTAAATCGTTACGCGTATGACCTCCCTACAGAATCGAAGAAGTAATTCCTCTGTAACGAGGGGGGAAGGGAACGTAAAGGGCCCGCGGCGCAGTTGTCGAGTGCACGGAAGTTCCTCTATGGCCGATCTCCTTCCATTTCCTCCGAATGACTGAGGAAAATTCAACGAGTCGAAGGTTGAGCACCTCTTCGATGCTCATTACAGTGTGTCCCGCCCCCGGCTGCGGGTAATCAGGGTGTGCGAGGGAGCGAAGGGGGCGGGGGCGGTGGGTGACCTCGCCCGGGGCCTTTACTCTCCTCTTGGTCGTCTCTGTTCCTCTTCCCCACCCTCCGAGCGGTGGCTGCTGTCCGCCTTCCTGCTCGTCTCTTTCTCTCCGTTCGACTCGAATATCCTCTTTCCTTCGGACGCTTTCGACTACCTGCGAAGGTGACGGAGCAGCAACTCTGGCTCGTTCCTGAATCGCGACCTTGCCGATGCTTTGCATTCGCCGTGCGTCCTCCCGACACCCTCCTCTCTCTTACCTTTCTACACGAGGTAGCTGGTAATTGGCGGAAGTTGCTCGGATAAGATCCTTGGAGTCAGTTCGACGTCCTTTTCATCTGTCTGATGGCTTACATGTGTTAACAGTGAGAGATGACACTTGTTTGCTAGGTTGTACGCTTAGACGATGGTTTAATCATCGCTGCCTCGGTCTTTTTAAACTTCTAAAGCTACCATGAGTGATTTTGATAAATCCTTACTGTTCACAAACAGTGTCAGTTTAGTTCTCTTGTATCGACACAGCTGGCCTCTGCTATCTTGAAATATAGTTGCATTAAGTAGATTGAAGAGGGAGCGCATCCATCGATGTCACTGCTTTTTATTCGTGCAGAAGGGGTAGCTATGCAATTTGCTCTCCTTTAGCTGTTGGAGGTATAGCTCAATAAGTTAATTTAAATCGTTGAAGTCAGCTCGACGCCCTTCTCATTTTCCTATAGTCTTACACGTGTTAACACTCGTTTGCTAGACTTTAGCCTAAGCGATAGTCCAATCGTGTATCAGTTTCACCACTGGAGCCTTCAAGTATTTTCTTAAACTTGTAGAGCTATTAGTTTTCTTTTATCCACAATGTTACTCTACTGTATGATCCGTTCAATGCACAAATCGATTAACTCCACTTTTTGAAAAATCTTAAATTTAAGTGTCAAAGCACTCGGTATAGTCACAACTTTTTATACTTATAATAACTTTCCTGAATAATAAAGACAAACACCATTAGACGCCAAAATTTTCTTGAATAATTAATCATTTATTTCAGAGGCCATTTTGATCGCATTTCTCAACTTTTTGTTTTATGGAGTTAATGGATTTGTACCATGAACGGATCATATATGAAATGTAGTTGAAGCAACTAATTGCACAACTTCCTTTCATTGCACAGAGAGCAACTATCCAGTTCATGTTCTTTAGATGTCTTTGTAAACTTTCCATTGTCTTGCTCGTTTTAAACAGTATCAAGCCTCTACCTGTTATCATTCTTGTACCCCTTGGAAACCATTCTTTCTGCCGATTTGTCGAACAATACCAACACGGTCTGTTAACCCCGAGTTCGCTGAACGAGCTTTAATGCGCCAGTATGGCTCGGCAGAATTGGTATTTTCGAGATAGGAAGGCCAATCAGTGCCGAGAGAGCCACCGGCTATTTGGCTGCGAATAATAATGATTACGGGAGGCACTCTCCGAGCAGGAAATGGCGCGCTGGCAGATGGTTGGGGGTAGAAGGTGAAATTTTTCGGTTGGCGGTGAACTGTCGACGATGCTCCACCTTGGTTCTTGCGCGAATATTCCATACATTGTGGCAAATTGTATTAATACGTTTTATTTGTTTTGATTTCTCAATCAAAGACGCCTTCAAGAGATTGAAACTAAACGTATTCTGATGAAACACTTCTGGGATACAAATCAGAACGGTGTTTAAGAATTTAATAAAAAAATTTAGTGATGTCTCATATATACAAGTCCTCATATCCATGACTTTGTGATAAGGTACTCCCAACATATAATGCAGAACAGAAGTCAATGTATATCCGTACATATAAAATTGTGTCACCGTCTTTTCTCTTCGTTAACCCTTTGCCATTTAATATCGACTAAAATTCGACAAAACTGTTCTGAATTTAACAAATCTGACCTGCAAATGATTAATAACAGCAAGGCACATAAAAGATAGGAAAACCTTGCACTCTGAATCCACGAATCTTCGACTTTCCACGCTTCTGCTTAAGTTACATTTTTCACCTGAACGCTGGCTCTCCAGCTGCCTCGATGCTCCATTCGCGAACGCATCTCTCGCGTCGCGTAGCAAGGATTTTACTGCTTCCCCGAGCACCCGTTCCGCGAATCGGGAGACCCAGTTGCCCGACAGACATTTCTCGAATTTTATATGCACGATCGCTGGAACGTTTCTAAGAAACTTTTCATACCCGTTGCGTGCGATCTCTTCCTGCCCGCGGCAACGATGCGCACACCACTTTTCTCCGTTACGTATCGAACTGTACGGTACGGTTGCCACGATCGCTCGTTTATCCCGTTAGCGGGCTCTTTCTTTCCTCGACTAACACACCGACCCCGGTGTCCACGTCAAACTCGTTTGATAGCCGAGCAAGAAAAACCGTCGAGTCGTCTTGCAGCATCCCGCGAGTCCTTTGACTATTCTGGGAATGGTCAACGGGGTTCAACTGGTCTGGAAGCTGGCGGATCGCTCGGCGTTTAGATAATCGAAGAACCGTCGAATAAATTTCTACCAAGAAAAACGCTGCGGCGTTATCGTAATCGCGTCAGAGGAATCCGCTTCTGTTCACGCTTGGAAGCATAGTTTCACGAGGACCCTTGAATAGGTCCATCCGAACTCAAAGAATCTCGAGTCGACCTTAAAGAACTCAAATGAAGCGGACTTTTAGAAGGTCGGAGAAATCTATCGGAACGAGGGACAGTTTCTGGATCTTGTTAACACTTGCACGGAAACGAGGAACGTCTGTATTCCCCTTATCCTCAGGATCTAGGGGCGGCGGGCCCAATATCACCTTCGTCACCTAATGTCAAAAGCGTGTATCGCGACGCGTCTGGGACTACCTGGCGTACCCTGGAACATCGTCGGGCATCATTTCAGCAGCAGGACTCGGACGACGACAGTGTCATTCAGGCAGTCCTTTGGCCCCATTAAAGAACCCTTTGGAAGGCCCTTCCGAAAGAAACGCAGAAAAAAGCGAGGGAGCCTCTGCTGCAGTTCGTCTTGCAATCTCGTCATAATGATTCCCGATGCCCTACGCAAATTCGTGGGTTTCGTTCAAGTTTCTGTGACGAGGGACCGAGGACCAGGTATCCACATCCGGCAGCTACGTTTGTCGTTCGTCGAAGGGACGAGTACGTGCATAGAAAGTGCTTCTGTGTTCGTAGACTGCGGCAGGTCCTTTTCCTTTTATCGACGAGGATGATCTTTAGTCTGCAAAATATAATTTCTATATTTTAGGTAGCTAAATTGGACGATGGTGCCTGGAGAATTCATCGATGATACTTTCATTGGTCGGTAGATGTGGTACAGGGGTTTGAAGTGTAACTCAAGGGGTTAAGCAAGATCCCTGGAATTAGTTTGGTGTCTTTGACATCTTCTTATGGTTTCATATGTTTACCCCTTTATTTACTGAATTTCTCAAAAGTTTTTTAAATCTAGGCGTTCATCTTGGTTTTATAGAGTTGTCTTTATAGAGTTGTCTCTAACAATCTTCCAAAGGAAAAGAAAGCTTGTGCTGCCATCCAACAATTAAAAAGGAACTTTATAGAAGTGGAGTTGAAAGTCACAATAGGTTTCAAAGCGTTTAATTAATACAAAATGATGACAAAATTGAATGTATAAGTCCCGTCAGTAAGTAAAGGATAAGAAGAATTTTCACCAAGCAAATAAATAAATAAACTTTGAAGGTGAGATGGTAAAGAAAATGAATCTAGGGAGGTCTGACAAAATTAGGGGTGGTTCTAAAAAGAAGTACTACTCCAAATGTTACATTCTATAATATCTAATGGTATAAAAATAAAATTTTACCCTCGTAGGCATTTTCACAATTATTAGTCTAGCAGGCAACGTGTTAAACAGTATCAAATTTGTCATTTAACTAGGCTGTAGAATTACATGGCAGTCCAATCAGTTGATCCCATCTCTATCATCACATTCGTGTCCTCAGAGGTGCTCAGAGAAATTTTATTAAATTTGCTACATACCTGTAAGCCACTTTTGTGTCTTCTGGCGATAAACAGCAGAATAATGTGAACAATTTTCGACATAGTAAATAACCATGCCTTCCACAGTGAGCTAAGGAATCCTTAGAATTACTCGACATTGCCTCTACCAAAGTGCCTTTATTAGAATTGACGATCTACTCAAGGGGATGCAAAGCGCAGATCGTCAAGCAGAATATCTTCTGCGTGGCGTTTTTCAGGCTTCGAATCTCCTCGATATCTCCACGGAAATTGTCGATGCAACGGCCTGTGGTTTGCAGGCCTCCTCGCCACTAAAGGAACACTGAATCCGGATTCATGAATGAACTATGCGAGAGCCGAGCAACGAACCGCCGGCAGGACTATTATTTAGCATAGCCGCTTTTTCTGCCCGACCGTCCGTCATGGCGGCGTTGTCTTTGTGCTCGAGACGAACGACGATGACGCTGCAGTGGCCAGCCACGACGAGGATATTTAGAGCAGGATCGTCCGTTCCATCGGGGGATCTTTCAACGTAACTAATGGACGCTGCTCTTTTCCGCTGGCACATTTTATTATTGTTATCGGACCTCCGTCGCTCCGGGAACGTCTGAACGCTCATGCGATTAAATTGGTCGCTGGTCGAAGAATATTCTAAGTCGGGCGAAGAGTAGTAATCATGGACTAATGCATAATAAATGCAATGTAACAGGAGACATCTTTGAGCTTTAGGGTGATTGAAAATCCTGAGAATCAAGATTTTGTAACTTCTAAATAGTTTCAGTTCGACGATTAATATTTTGCCAATGTTATATTAATTTTCAAGCGTCACAGTTTAAGATACAAGAGACCCTGGAGCCCAGGTTTTCACAATTAACAGATTGCAACTAGTTTCAGCAGATATCTGTTGTGTCCTCTAAGCAGTTAACATTCTTTGACTTTTAATTTCCGAATACTTCCAAACCTTGACATACTGGAAACACCCAGTGGCTAGATTCTTACTATTATAAATTACAGCTAGTTCCACTAGGAACTCTACAAGGAATCTCTTTAACATACAATATCCTCTAAAGTTTAGAGTCTAAACAATTACCACCCTATCATCAAACACCCTCCAACTCTACCAAAGTCTTCGCATATTAGGGCTACCAATGTTCACATCACGTATCATAAATAACCAATTACTCATCTTCCCTTCGACGAATTCCGGTGACAAACGTCATCCTCCACCCTTTCTTTCGGACGATTCGTCGAGCGGACGTAGTTCCGAATTTTTAATCGAAAGGCTCGACGAACTCGTGGCGGGGTTGGCGGTTCCCCTCGCGCTGGGACCTCGTACGGCGAGGCTAATCGACGACTAATAAAAGGCGGGCCCTGTGTGAGCGGCCAGGAGCTGGCCAGGAGCAATCAAACGAACAATGACACCGTCGCGAGAGCTCTTCGCGCGCGGTGGACATTGTGCGTGGGACTGGCTGCCTCCCGTTCGGTGTGCGCCAGGTGTGCGTCGATCCAGCCTGGAAGGACGAGCCAAAAGCGCCGCGAAACGAAGACGAAAGCGAGAAGGCTATGCGCGGGTCGTTACCAGCTCTGGATGCGAGCTCAGCGGCGTCAAAAGTCGCGCTAGTTGCTTTGCTTGCTCCCTCGTTGCGGTATTTACGAGTCGTTGGAAACCGAGAGGAGAACCTGGCCGACTGCCCCCGCGCCTGGAAACGCTCGTCAATCCTAAAGAGTTTCAATTCCATTGATTTTTGTCGGCTCGACGGTTTGTTTTCTCCTATCGTCCCTTACTCGGCGCGGCTGCTTTCGCGAGCGGCCTCTTTTGACTCCGTGTCGGCGATACGCGAAAGGGAACTGCAATTACGAGGTTCGCGGAATGATCGTGCTAGGGCCTGGCCGTAGATCATTTCCACCGTTAGTTGCTGCCTGATTTCCATTGATCGCGAGACAATGCACTCTGGGGAACATTGGGAAACTCAGGCGTAAAACCGAGAGGAAACATGCGCGGGGATTTGTTCGATACATTCGTGTCCAAATAGATACGTACCTTACGAGGCATAAGATGCACCAGGAATTTGTGATGCAAAAGTTCACAGGACGTAAGACATTAGGAATTAGTGATAAGAGTCCAGAAGATACAAAAGACCCCGTGAATTATTGACTCAAAAGCGTAAAGGATTCAAGTCGTCAGAAACGAGTGATATCCACGGAGAAAAGAAGACACCTGGTATTATCGATGCAGAAGTCAGCAGGATACGAAAGACATAATCAGCGATGCAATTACTTATTCAAGAGTTCAAAGGACTCGAGTGACCAGAAATTACCGATGTCCACAAGATACGAAAATGTCTAATTCTTCTGGTATCGCTTTCTCTCCCTTACAATCAACACCCCGGAGAACTGAACCCCATGCAATGCGCGGTGTAAGCGTTCACAGTTAGCAAGGAGGAGTTGATGAACATAAATTACGAGCATAAAGGGGTGCTGCCGCATCGGCCGGTATCGTCGTCGTGTTGCGGTTTTCTGGCGATCCGATCCGAACCGCAGAAGGGACGATTACTGGGCTTGGTCATGCGGCAAACGACTATTAATGATATTTCGTGTCGGATCTGCATGCTTCGACCCCGCCAAAGGGAGCCGACCGTGCCAAACTTTCATGTTTCAACAGCGAGACTTTTAAATGTACCACCACGTCAGATGAGGCGGATCGAAGCCGTAGAGGGGGTTACGCGTCTCGATATAACGCGGTAATAATGCAATAGGCGATCGAACCAGAGTTTCTCGCCCCTTTACCTCGCGCTTCTTGCCACCTCCACGCATCTCTCTATCCCCCACCTCTTCGTTTCATCTCGGAAAGATACCGCTCCACCTCCACGCGGATACGGAGCCTGCCGACTATTTATTGGATCAGGGATTCTCAAACTTGCCTAGCGCGGAGGACACTCTCTTCAGCTTCAATGGCGCTGACGTTCGTGCTTATTTTCTTTATACATTGTCGACCCGGTATTTACACTTCGTGTCACTATTACTTCGTAATTGATTGTGAACTTAAAACAATCTAAATAAACTCCTATAAACTTCATTTGTACTTCACCAACATAATAAATTGAAATGAAATATTTTACATACGTAACACGATGAGCAAAGCTTTTACAATATTCTATATCGTCCTGGGTTTCATGAATTGAAATAGATAAGGCAAGTGCAAACACGAGTTCATCTTGACCGGTCAACAACGTTTGGGCATGAAAACATGAATTAACACGTGACTGGTCAACAATGTGTTAAAATTATTTCATTGTCTAATTGTAACACGCGTCTAGCTGGCCATAAAAGGATAAGTAGACAGCAGAACTTGCCCACGATTAGCTATCGATGAAATGTTACAAAAGGATTGCAGTCTTCGTTTCCTGATACTATACTTGGAGGGAAGATCTTCGGTGACTGGTGCTTCGGTAATGTTATACAACAAATAGTAGCACTCGAATGTGCACCGATGGAAGTAGCAAGACTGTTCATGCTGACGTGTTCCTGAGGAAAGGTGATCGACGAGTTGAAAATGTTTAGAAGGAAGCCACCACAAATGATTACGTGGACATACTATGAGGAATAAATTGTAAATGAAAGTTGCGACGAAATACGCAACATGCAGATTATACATTATACTTGATTCCCGTGCAACTCTGGTTTCTAGTACTGCTGGAGTCCTTCTTAGGATTAGGGTGGATTCCAGAGAGCTCTAGAGTATCGAAACATTAAAACCTACAACCTTTTAGTCGCTATAATTGGTGTAAGATCAGTGCCTAACGTTTAAAGGTACAGAAGTCTTAGATCCTAATAAGCTCCTAATCCAACTGCAGTCGCCACCAATGTTGAGGTCGCTTTCTCTTGAATTTTTCTTCCAATCCGTATCCAGAATTCTGTAAGCGATTTTAATCCTCCTGTATACCCGAACGCAGCGCACCGAGATTCGAGATACTTTCCCGTAAAGACTCGCATGGCAACGCAGAGAGGATAACAAATAAAAGTCTGGACACAGGGAGAAGGAAAAAAGAGCAAGACGAGGAAGAGAAAAGCAGACGCGGGTAGAAGTCCGGCGAACACACCCCTCGAAACGTTTGGTCAAACTGGCCACAGCGGCCTGGCGGCTGGCCAATATTTAATTACGGATAATTACCGGTTATAATGCGCGCGGTTCGGCGGCCTGCCGTTTTATTGATCGGCTTTACGGCCTGATTTGTGTATCTGCCCCGTTCGTGCGATCCGCCGTTAAACTCGGGCCCCGATTTTTAATCCACGTCCCGCGTGCCTTCGGAACGTATGCCTGCCGGTGCATCACATCCCGCCATTATTTCAGCGGCATTACGCAATCCACCCACCTCGTTGCACCACGCTTTATTGCGCGTGTCGTGTGTACGAATTAGCGGGCATGCGAGAGGGAGAGATCGTTCCTACGTTCTGCGGCGCGCGACCATTTCTTAGGAGGAAGGTGGACGACCTCGGGGATCGCTGGATTCGTGGTAGCTAAGATCAATCAATATGCACTAATACAGAAAATTCTCTTTGTGAGTTCCATTCACAAAATTATAGGCTTTCAGATACTGATTCTGGGTGTTACAGTTTTGGATAGAATGATACACTTCGAAACAATATGGAATAGTTACGTTGGATGACTAACCTAGTGATTCAGTACAGAGAAGGATGTCGGAACCAATGTGTTTAACCCTTTCACTACTATCGCTGAATATATTCAGCATCCACGAGGCGACCTGTGTGCACGATCGCCGGATATATCCGACATCCATGTGGCAACCTATGTGTATGATCGTCGGATATATCCGGCGCCTACGTGACAGTATGAATGATACATATAATTAATACAATTTTAAATAAATTTCTCTACATATTAAAAATATGAACTATATTTGTTATGTTAGACCCTCCTGTGAGGGTCATTTCAGTTTTCATAGTTGTTATGTGTGTCTGTCCAACAATTATTTAACATACGTACAGAAAGGGATTATTCTACACACTTTCCAGCCCAAGTAATTAACATTCATCGATATTTTAATCGACAAGCATTTCGTAATTAGACTCCAATCATCACCGTATTCTTGCGATTCTTTTTGCGTAAGAAACGAGGTTTTTTTAGCAAAGAGGATGAGCATTGAGTCGTGGTAAACATGTATCGCTCGCTCGTAAAACGGTCTAGAAGCTTTCGCTTATCACCAGTTTATTTGTAGAACGACAAACGGCGCCTAATAACTGATTATTAGTACCAGTAGCTCTAAGGGTTCTTTCTCTAACGAACCCTCTATTGGCTGACCAAGAAAGAGTATAGAAAAACCAAACCTCTTCATTTTTTCATTTCCTTGAGGCATGTACTTGGAGTCCTCGTTTAAACTCTGGTCTTGAGCAGTTGTAAGGTTTTTTGCTTTTGGGTCCAGTTGGTGCTGAATTTGTTTTATTTCTGGCGAAGTCTATTGCCATCGACACCTTTTTACAGGCTCTTAGTTGGTAGAGACAAAGGTCGTTCGCCATCGCTGGCAAGGTGCAAGATCGTCGGTCGTGGCGTGGTACCTACAGAGGGTGGGTAGGGATGCAGACTCCGTTTAGGCATCGCATGACGTTCGTCTATTTATCAAGCGGTATCATCATTCGCCTTTCTCCACCGTGATGCCGCCCCCTACGGCGATTTAATCTAATTTGTATCGCCCTTTGTTAATCGCGGCCGCGCCGTTAATTCGTGCCCGGGCCCGCAAATCCGTGCCCCGTCGCCGACCAAATAAACTACCGTGCGTCCACGCTACGTCCAGACTCGTCATAATAAACGCCAGGGACGGGCACACAAGCGAACCTCTGTCAATGAGATTTAAAACGCAGCTGAGCAACGCCCCTCATGCATACGGACCATGATAGTCACGAATTTAGGGCAGAGTTGTAAATTCTAATTATCGTTACGCAACGATTACTTTGATCAATTAATTAAATAATTGCCATTACAATTACTCTGTCGCGTGTAATGGTATTTGCAATAACTTAATCAGTAATTCAATTACTTTTTGATAATTACTTATAACTGTCCGGAATGTAATTAAAAGCTGTCTCAAATCTAAAGTAGTTAAAAATACCTACAAGTAATTAAAAGGTAAATGTAACTTCTGTTTTAATTACTTTTAATTACATTTTAAGTAGTTATAAGTAATTATTAAAAAGTGATTGAATTACTCAGTAATTACGAATAAAGTATTGCATAATTACTACAAACAAAATAATCAAAAATTATTTAAGTAACTACTTTCTAATTCAAAAGTAATTATTCGAAATTGTAATGAATACAAAAGTAATCATTACATTACAGCTCTGGTTTAGGGACACGCGGATGATCTGGCGAGAATATTTGAGGTTTTGATTCATTAGGCATCCAGTGGATCCAAGATTGAAGTTTGGACCCTTTGATACAGCTGCATTGGTCGAGCTACTCGACAGCTATTTAGATTCGGGTTCTCTCGAAGCTTAATACTCGAAAAGGGTCTTCATATTTTGTACAGTTCTGATGGAAGTAGCTGGTCCTCATTGAGCAGTTCTCTGCAGATCAATTTGGGGAAGTAATATGCCTTGCTATTCAATCATAAAATGGAAGAAAGTTTATAGAATGCAACTTCTGGTTCATTAACAATCTCCTTCCAAAAATCCAACCGCAAGTCTAGATATTTCCAGATCCAAAGATGATAACTGAATTCCTTTTCATGATCCACCAATTGCGCTATCCAGTAGATACCCAATTGCCGTGGCGTGTTGCAAAACGTCTATTGTCTACGCTTCCCCCAATCAACTTCTCGCCAGCTCCTCCTCTCACGGATCACCCAGATCCTTCGCGGTATCAAAGGATCCCCACCCATCCTAGTTCGCCATAAATCAGCCGGCGGTCTACCCGCAAATCAGGCTCAATCACTCCGAGTCGATAGCTCGATCGGGGCACTGACAAGCCGCTCCGCCGACAGAGCACCGTGGGCCCCTGCTCGGCGATCCCTGGCGATCGATCGATGGATCAATAAACCACGTGGATGGAAACGCGTGTACTCTCACTCCCGTGGCCCCCGCCGTCCGCCCCCTCTTCACCGGCGTACACGTGGGTGTATATAACGTGTACATGGCGCAGGAGGGAGTGTTGAATTCGAGGCACATATTAAGCAGGATTATTTATCGGCACGGCGTGCGAGCCCTTGATTTGATTTAACAAACAGCGCTCGCTAACAAATTGATAAGCGGTCGCGGGGCGGCGAAGATCAGAGGCTCGGGGATAGGCCCGTGCAATGCAACGGAGGGATGCACGTTCATCGGGAGAAGGAGCGTTCAGGTCAGGGACGTACGAGCCCTGGCGTATCCTCTATCCACGGTTTCAGCTCTAGCGCTTCGTGAGAGGGCGCCATTAGCATAGGGAGACCCCCCACGGCGTGTGCAGGGCCCGCTGGGGTACTCCACCGGTACACATTATATAGGTGAGGAGGCCTGATATATAAACCGACCTCATTGATTTATGGGTCGAACGATTCCTTTAATTATAATACGATATTTATTCAGATGAGGCCCGCGGACGCTCGGAGTCACGCTGCTATATGGTAATACGCGCTTCGAGCTCTTGCCTCCCACCCTCGATTATTTTTATACGTCTCTGCAAACCCCCTCGAGATCTACGGTCGCATCTACGGATTCTGCTCCTTCGCGTGCGCGACAGTCGGATAGACTTTGTGTGCGAGGCGCGAGCCGCAGCGGTGGAGCGGGTAGAACGCATCCTGGTGTAACGCGAATCGATTAGGCCGTTGTTACGGCCGCGGTTGCGTTCTTAATATCGTTCTAATTACGACGCGCGAGGGTACTTATTACGCGGTCTTATTTGCCAAGCCACGGGTCGTTCCGTCATTAATGAACTGTGGAAAAATGGAAGAGCTGTTGTTCAGCTGATCCCTGCTGCGACCAGGGGTTCTCAGAGATGTCAAAGGGATCCATCGGATGATGAGCTTGTTACGATTAGATGCTGTAAACGTTTAGACAAGGAATAGAAGACAAGTTATGCATGCTTGCATGTAGGTTTATCAGTTTTTTTTTTTTTTTTATTGTGGAGTTTATTACTGCTTAGTTGAGCAAACGTGATATTTCCGCAGTCAAATACTACTTGGACTGGTAGACTTCACAATTGACAGATTATAGTCACTGTTATGAGACTTATGAGTAGACTACGGATATTTATGCAAAATAAAATCTTTGTTTATATGCCTACAAAAATTGAACCTAAATAGGAATTTATTTTATTCTGCAAATATTATAACATGAACTTTACTTCCAATCTTTCTTATGTTCTTCCTTATCGTTTCCATTTTGTAGTTTCTTGTACATTCAAATTTCCTATAAATGCGTAAAGATCCGCAGTCTACTTATGAGTATTTTACTACACCGACTGAACTAAACTATTTAGCCAAGTCGAGCACTGACCATGATTTTTATCAGTCAAGTGCTCCTTGATCTTCGGTACCGAGTTGAGAAGCTCGAGCATTCCAGAGTCACAAAGATCAATCCTGACCAACGTCCACTGTTAATTAATTTTTGCTTATCGACAAGCCTCATGTAGGCTTCATACAATATCCAACCCCTCGCGACTTGCGATTCCTCTAGATTCCAGGATTTCTTCTTCTTCGAATCTACTTCGAATACATTTGAAGTATCAGCATTACAGCTTCTTTTCTCCAGTTCTCACACCCTATTCATAGAAAATTATCGATACACTCCTAGGTTAAGCTTTCACTGAAGCCAATGACGCCATTCTTCGTCAGAGGATGACTCGTTCCTCCATCCAACGATGATCGCCTGCGATAAGCATCGAGGGATTCGTCGTCCAGGAATGAATCCGCTATCGACGGCGGCCGGGAGGAAGATGCAGCGGGTAGCCGAACGAGAGATCGCGAAGAAAGAACCGCGTGGGCGGAGGGAGAGAGAGAGAGACATCGATGGTAGCAAATAAGCGTGGCCTGGATCGTGTTCCCACACGTACGGGCCAAAGACTCCTGCGATCGTCGATCGGCCGACTCGGTAAAACACGTGTAGATAATTACCGACATGCGGTATGAGCCCGCGATATTAATCACGATTAAGCCGATTCCGAGGCGTCCCGGTGTCTGCGTGCACGCTGCGCGGTGCACGCTTTCAGGGATCGCCTCTTCTTCTTCTCCTGCGCATCGTTGATAATCACTTTTGGAGTTAACATGTTTTCAACTCGGGTTTAACGTGTTGAGAATTTTTTTTGATATCCTTTCATCGAGTTCTGGGGGTTCTTGTGTGCATCAGAGGGTCGTGTAGTTTTACAGCCTTTTTTACTTGTTTGTAGTGGATGATAGACCTTTGTTCTTAAATGATAGATGGAAGTTAATGTAAAGGGTGTGAAATTAGGCGGAGAGTGAAAGGTATGAAACAGGTGATCGGTTCAAAGACATCTGAGTTAATGGTTCCCTGCTCTGTGTAGATGTTCTTTGTCTTCCGTTTTAGCACCTGCTGGTGCTTGTCTTTAATCGTTGCTTATATTGCCAATAATCCCCCTTTTTTTATACCTGTAGACAGTTTAGTCGCTTGCAGCTTGTGGACAGAACATACACTAACCTAGGAGATCCTAGATTTTAAAGTATCGATACTTTTCAGACCTATCTATAGAACTTCTTACATTCTAATGTAATTGCATATCGAAAAACAGTTAAAGAAACGTCACAGGTCACGGTAGGTTATGAACGAGCCTTTCAATCTTCTTCCAGGTCCATTTTCACGTTCGATTGGTCTGACGAGGTACGCACGCGCGCACGTAAAAGTGGCTTGCGGCATAAATCAAACGCTATGCCCCCGCATTCCCGGTGTGGTCGTGGATCGATCGGCATTCGTTCCGCGATACGATTCTCAGAGGTCCACGATGGGAGACGTTTTAATCGTGCCGCCTAAACATTCATGGCTCGTCACGGGCGCCCCTATGTTCGTTCCACGTTCCGCCATTTTGGCACTATTTCGTTTTTTCGCCGTCTCCCGCCATTTCAGCGCTGGTACGCGGAATCGTTTCGGTCGTTGTTCTTTTTCTAAGCCCGGAACGCCCTTTCAGCCCTCGAAGGCCTGCGTAGTTTTAAAATATGAAGAAATGTCGGCAATGTTGATGAAGAAAAAAAGGAAGTATCTGAAGTGGTCTCTTGGCATGGGCATCGACCTTCGCGTCTCGATGATCGTATTTTGAGGATTCGTAGCCCTCTATGAACCTTCTAACTGGCGATTGGCTGAGTCCTTTATGTATAGCTTCCGTGTAATAGCTTGGAAGAATGCTCAAAGCTTCTGAGTTATTTCAACATTAAAGCTTCTAGAATTGGCTCAATATTTTGGAAATATCTGGATTCAAGAGGTTGTTTAGCTACTTCTATCATTCGTTTAGTTTAGAACAAAAGACTAAAGACAAGAGACTGTCGAAGGCTATAGCATAACTGCGGTAGGGACACTCCAGATTCCAGACACTTTAGGCCGATCGCACACGGGCGCAACTGATCAGTTTCAAACCACTCTGAAACTAGTTGCATGCGACTGTGGATCTAAGTAAAACAAAGATAGCGGAGTAGGTAAAACAAAGAGCGTAAACGGTTTGCAACATTAATTTCAAATCGGTTGCACCCGTGTGCGTTCGGCCTTAGAAGTCACAAAACACCCTCTGCAGTTGCGTGTGCAATTGTGTGATCTACAAGCATCATTCGAATGGTACCGGAGCGTGGATAATTTCTAAAGGATATTCCGAAGAATGCTTTCAGAGTAGTTCATAAGACCTGGCATTTGGCTAACACAGACAACTCCAACGTGCTGAAAATATTCACCTAGGAGGATTAATACCCCCAAGCGTCTCTCCTCGAGGAAGAGAAAAAAATGCTGCAACAGGAAGCACAGGTGGCATCGACATTGCAGCTGCCACAGCCTCGTTCGTCGGTGTCTTCGTACGCGTCGGTTGATCGAACACGTCGACGAAGACAATGCGATTAATTTTAAACACCGCTCTTCATCCCAGCCGCGCGCGAGAAAAAAAAGAAACGATCCGAGGATACCCACGAGGCTTGGTGGTCACGTGTGCATAATTAGGGACAAACCGATAACGGCCCGCAACGCTTGTCAAGCGGTTAAGCGTTACCTGGGGCCACGGCCAGGTGGACTAATGATCTCCTTGGGCAACCTCGCGCATCCTCGTCTCTCCCGTGCCCGTCCGCTTCTTTTCACGTCTTCTTCATCCATTCACCGTCCGAGACGCATTATCACTGCACTCATTGTTACCCGTTCGCTGGCTACAACTTCATCCGCTCGCAAAGCCGCGTTGCTACCACTCACGGGCCTGTCAGTACCGTCTGATTACCGTGATAATCGTCGGGAATGGGGTTCGTTCTTGGATACAAAATTATCAGGACCTTTCACGTCCGCTGTTATTCCCGATTCCCGATCGTTTTCATGGAATAGAAGCACGGACAATCCTTGTTAAAAGATGAGTCGGCGATGTGGACGCTAGCATCGAGATTCAGAAACGAGATTTAGAAGAAGGCTATAGGTGGTCAATTTGACGATAGTTGGTAGCGGTAGCGAGGGAGTTAACGAGAGTTCCGAATGGGAAGCAGGAGTTTCCTGTCACTGTGATATATGATTAGCTTCTTTCTGTGACGTTGGTGGCATTTACTCGTTTGCCTTCTTAGATCCTGGACGACCTACGAAGCCTGACCTGTATAGTCTAGAGTTTACAATAGCTCCTTAACATGTTGACAGCCTTGTTGTATATTTACGTCTACGTATGCAATATACAATATACAACCCCAACCACCTCAGGTGGTTTTTCCAGATACTCCCATTCAAATTGATAAAAACACTAAAATGATTAGGTAAATACATAAATCACAAAATATTTAGAATTCCTCTGTCAGAGAATATTTTACAAAATGGCACCTTGGCATTCCCGTAAGTAAATCGTTAATTGAAAGAAATGTATAATCGTACATGCCCAGCCTGTACGATAAACACGTTCAGCGAAAGCCCAATTCTAACAAAGACTCATTTACGATAGTTTCAATTTACTTTTATTTCTTAAATAGTCGTTGGTGCTCTTCGATGATGATCCAAGCGGTTTCTTGACCCGCGAGCATGGAATCGTGCGAGGAGGCTCCGATAAACGCAGCCAACGAGAACGCGAGTCGGACGATTTGTGGTCAAGATCGACGGCGATTGATATTTCGCCCTAACGCGATGGGAATTGGAAATCGCTACAAATGATTTTTACTCGTTTATTTATGGCCGCGGGGAATTAACCGAATGCACGCGATCGCGGCGCATCACAATCATCGGTTCATCGTAGATCCACTGGCGCAACATCGCTATTGCGTGCGTCCTGGTTCGCTCGTTGTCTGTCTTTTCATTGTTCGCTGCTCCTCCGCGTCGTTCTGCACACCTCTCGAGAATCGTTTCGACGTTTGCACCTTCCTAGACTCTTCGATCGTTTTTCGTTTTCCGATTCGTATACACTTTATGGACATTGTTCGACTGAGGAGTGTTACAAGTGTTATACTTTATATGGACGGTCTCGTTTCGCGACATGGATTTTTTTTGAAGTTGTAATTGTAGTGCAAGGGGCTGTTTCTAGATGCAGAATGGTTGGTCTAAGGAAACAGTAATGTAATTGTTATGTCCTAAATGAGAGTTTTCTAATTGATCTATGGTTATACTTAAACACTTATTCGAAATTTGTTAGAGATGCTTTAGTTCTTATAGACCAGCGGCCACTGTGACCAATGCCCTGCAAGAAGTTGTAAGATACCCTGATATAAGATTGTAAATGGTACGTGATAGGTTATCTTTAAATCTAGAGTGGTTCGTCAATTCCAAGCTAATTTTTCCAAGCAGTTCCCTAATTAATTATCAATGACTGTACCTTTGTACCTACTTGAAATAATTCGTGATAGCCAGTGACACTATAACAGCACATTTCTTAAAATCTTAATACTTCTATCCTTTCACAATACACGAGCCACTGCAAGGAGTTTGGAAGAATGCTCCAGAATGACGTTCAGAATCTCACCACCCATAAATTACATTTCCCTGCTACATTGTTGATTTTAACGTCTCAGCATGTTACGTGCGTCCACGTTATCGGTGATTTACGAAGAAAATGCGTAAGTAAATTCCTTGGGCGTACGTATAATGGAATTTCGATGATGGTGTGTATGCAAACGCTCGTGCAGACTCGCAACGTCATGCAGACTGCACCGATTGATATGTTTACGGAGTGGTTACCCTGGTTAGGAGGAGCAGTCGTATCTGCTCTTCCCTGATGATTTAAGAGCCATATATTACGGACCCTTGGCACCACCGAACCACGACTCGCGCTTCGGTACCTGCATCGAGACCTTCTCTTCCCTAGCAAGAGACAAGCCTGAAAAGATTAGTCTCCAACCATAATCTTTCTCATAACTTCGTCTGTTCATCCGACTTGTTTTTGCAAGGAACACAATTTAAAAATCTCAACGGTCGTATCCTTCGATAGACCGCGAGGCTCGTTCCGAGTATTCGTTATGCGCCATTCCAGGCATAAAAGGTGATCAGCGCGCGTCTCATTAAGAATTGTCCGATAGGGGCCTAACGCAACGTCAATGTTCGTTACTAGCCAGGGAATAATTACGTTTTTCAAAGCATTCAGGGATTAATTAGTATCAACGATGTTTGCAACGCTCCTCGGATGCATAATCACTCCCCCTGGGAGGGAGGAGCTAATTTCTAGGTCGAATCAACCGAACGCGCTCCTTTTATTCTGCATTTTTATCATTTGACAAATCGGATGTGTGGCAATCCGTATGGAGCTCTGATCACTTTTACGATGTTTGAGCAAGTGATATTGGGCTCGTTAGCGAAGAGCGTGTAGTCTGTCGAGTCGCTGTTAGAGAATCTCTGAGGTTGCTCGAAGGTAAAAGAAGAACGTCGCCGCAAGGTTTACGTTTGATTACGAAGGAACGGGTAAAAAAGGAACAGTGTCGCCGACAGGACACGTATATACGTATAATGACAGCCTGAACAAGTTTGACAAGATCCCGGGTCTCGGGTCGCCGTTAGTTCTTGTCATCCCATAGTCTCATCTCTTATACAGGATATCGAGTAACACTCGTTAGGTTCACCGTGCGCCCAGGCGATAGCGTAAACCATTTACCTAAACACGTGTGTTTAACTACATACTTCTTCTTCTAAACTTCTTAGTACTCTAATTTTCCAGTAATAATGTCTTCTCTGTCAAAGTTTAAATCTAAGCATATCTATACTTAGCACCTATCATCTCCACCATATACAATATCAAACAGCAATATCTGTATCCTACAACTAACCAAATTTCTCCAAACACCTTAAACATTGCGGATTCCCAATCCTTCACCTGCCTTCCTTCCATCCCCACTTCTCCAATCCCCCAGGCCTCAATTGTTCTCGAAATGTAGCCACCATTCTCGCAGAATTCCACCTAAGCAGCTCTATTTGCTACACTCTTCGAACCACCGCGGAATCAAGAAATCTCACCCAGAGTGCCAGAGGTGCGACAGGGTTCTCCAAGGCGGCAGTTGCGTCGAATCTAACGTGTCCTCGACAAATATCGTGAAACACGTCGATGGGTAGAGCAGAGCCGGGGCTATTTCGAGCACGAGTCGTAACGTGCTAGCGCAGCTTCCACGAGTGAAGGCGTCGACGAGAGGTCATGCCGCTCGCGGAGGTTATGACACTCGTAGGAGGACAGACGAGGTCGAGAACAGAGGTTGCTCTCTCCCGTGGGTTGATGGATGGTCCTGCGGAGATATGACGCCGCGATTGGCCAACCGTAAAGCAGGGCGAGAAGCACCCATACGGATCTTTTCCTCTCGTCCCTTCCGCCCGTGATCCATCCTCTTCCGCGGGCGTCCCGATCCGCTTCGCTTTATCGTCCGTTTCCCCGAATGCGAGCTGATCCTCGACTTCGTTCGCTCTCGCGACGGTGTTTCTTACGAGTTCGGTTTACTGTCCGGGAAACCGGGGTATCGTTGCCAGCTGTTCTATATACATTCGCCCCCAAACAATTTCCTTTCAGGAGAATTCGTTGCACGGTTACGACGCGATGATGGAATCCGCCTGGCGTTCCCATCGACCACCGGTGTTGCACGAGGCGATCCTCGCGAAAGATGCGCGCGAGAATTGTTGACCCGAGGAATAGCGAAGTGGACGAGTTGTACAGCTCGAAGAAGTAGAGAAGATCCTCGAGTGTGTGGTTTTCGGTGGGAGGACTGGTGGGGATGAAGTTGGGAGATGTTTGGTATTGTTTGAGGAAGTTCAGATTGTAGAGGGATGACAGGGTTTGATGGTTGTGTTGTAAGGTGATAGGGACTTCATTATTAGTTATTCTTGGAAATCGTTTCTGTTAGAAGTTTCTGATTTAGGCTGAGATTTTGTATTGTTTAACTACTTGAAATTGACGATGGGATGCTTTTAGGGATTTTATGCCTTAGCTGTTTGTTTTATTGACTCGCAGATTTCTATATAAAGCAAACCGATAGCCACTCTTCCATGACATTACTTTTATTCTTCCTCGCTATTTACTTCAATAGTCCTAAGTACAGCAAGAACCTGTGCCTCCAAAAATTCCCAGTTGGTCATTACTTCAAGTGTTGCAAGATCCAGATCACTGGATAAACCAAACTTAATCCAGCACCCCGATCACTACCTCTTAATTCCACCTAGGAACATTTCTCCTAAATCCTCAGCAACCTCTAGAAGTTGCCTCCTGCTGTTATCGTCAAAGTGCAAACAGCAATTTAAAGGAAATAGAACCAATCGATCCAAGACTTTCCAATGAACAAACTTTGACTGTCGCCCCAGACATCAGCTGGCAGTGATCACCACGAAGATAGGGTTCCGTAGGCGTGTTCACGTGAGTGTAGTAGGACGAATTGCTGCACGTGGGTGGGCAGAGTCGCCCCTAGATCGACGACGTCTCCTGGATCCACCGTAGTGGGGCATGATCGCGTGTTTTATTTATCGGTAGATCGCGATGCCGCGTCCCCGTACGGGAAGCATTACTTCGGGAGGAAATACGCCGACGTCGATTGGCGAAAGTAAATCAGACGATGTCCCGCAGCTCGACGCACGACTGCTGCCTGCAAAAATTCACGGATGGATTATTAATGATTTTCCGAGCGACTATTTGCCTTTGCCCTCGCGAGAATTGTGCGGCCGACCGTGTCTCTTTGTTCCTCGAGTTACTACTTGTGTTTCAATGCCATGCTTCGGGTTGTATTGCGAGCAATTTAATTAACGTTCGGAGTACATACACTGGGGTCAGTTCAAAGTCTATAGAAATGAAAGCGAATTACGTCGTTCATTTTGTTTGGTAATCGATACCATTTTATTTTGATTTGTGTGTGTAGTCCAAATGTCGTTTATTAAATTATTTACGGTATAGGCTGAAGTGGATGATCTTCAGATGCATGTCAGGAACTGTTCCTTAACATTGCAGGAATTTAGTCATCTATAAGCCCGTGTAACTTTTAGATTTCATACTAATATATCGACATTTTACCAAATAAATATATTTATGACGGTTGGTATCACCATCAACCTGAAATATCAAAGTAAATGCCTCGCAAGTTGTCTACAGAAAAAAAGTTCTACCCATAGAGGGTTGAAATATATTTGCAAGCATTCGATAAGGTAACGTGTTAATAATCCAATACTTCGAGGGATGAAAAGGAAATAAAATGGAAAATCTATATATTTCTGACGAAAACGATGCCATTTTCTAAATTTTCTAAATTTTAGAGTAATTTAATTCAGTAGATTAATAAACTAGATAAATAAAACAATCCACGAACGCCGAAAGAGTAAAGATCTCGCTAATCTACGTTGCACAAGAAATTTTCTAATCGTCATTCTGATTTAATCATCCCACCCCCGAACGAAAAATGATAGAGAACGCTTGAAATTAATTTCCAAGGTCGAATCGGTTAGCAGCGATTTATTATACGTGATCCACAAGACTGTCGAGCGATAAAAGGAGACAGCGGCGCACGGAAAAGTGGGAAACTCTTAATTTCCTGGTTTCAGAATCGCAGGAGCCGCGGAGCGGTAATTATCCGTGGATAATTAACACCTTCCCCGGTTTTCTCGTTTGACGCACACGGAAAGTGTGCAAGCACGATGCGCAATTGCGTTGTGCAACGCCGTTACGTCGCTGGTTGGCTGGTGGCCACACGCTAATTAGAACAAGAACTTTCCGCGCCAAACACGTCTGCTACCGTGACAGATTAGGGGAGCGGTGGAGCAGGTAATGGAACCATCGATCTTTGAATAATTGAACCAATCTATCGTCACTTGCCAACCAAGCAACCATATTTACACTATATAATTTCGAAAACTATAATCATCGATATGTTTTCACTTACTGGTCTCTTTGGTTCTGTTACTTTCCTCGTCGAAATTAAAATGCGAACCACAGTAATTTGCACCTAACACAGGAAATCAGCAACATAGTTTGCAGCTAACTGATTCAAAGGAAATAGCTGAGAAGGAATGGTGTTTCATTAACATATAGCAGAGTTGCAATTGTGAGAAAAAGTGAAGTCACAGGAAGACCTTATTTTGCTAGTCGACTTTCACTATCATTTTCTTCCATTTTTAACGAAGCGATACATCCATTCTCCTTAATGACAATTGATACTGTGCATAGCATAGGATTTGGCATAACACTTTTCTGTTTATTTCCTTTCCTTCGATTTCAATTAAATATGTTTCATTTATCGGAGTACGTAGAAGCTATATAAGAAAATATTCGGTAGCATAAAGAAGAAGAAAATATAAGTTTAAACTCGTATTATACTTAATAAACCATTCATTATTGACGTTTTAATTGTCTATGTATTCAAATGGAGGTGGATTTTCCTGTGCCATGTATAAAACACATTTTCCACCAAGTGAGATCAACAGGATCTCTAAAATGACTTATTCCCCTAGGAGAAAATCAACCTGATATAAAAACATAACAACAATATATTAAATACTCCTCTACAAGACAAATTCTGAACCCTCCTACAAGGCTATAGACAGTAAACCAGACTCGATTATAATATTTCATTTATCTCAGCTCAGGAACTAACATCCTGGTTTCGCGATGAGTCGAATGTGTCAGTGACGTGGCAATCAACCTGTTAAATCTTAAGTAACCTTCGTAGGGCGCGTCGTTCTGCCAACAAGTAGAAAACCCAAAATTCCTTTGCGTCCATCGTGACGAGCGGACGGAAGTTTGCAAGGGGTTCCCCGATTTCTCTCGGGCGTGTGATAAAATAATTAAAACAAACAGCGGCCCAGGCGGTGCCGGAAGGTGGAGAAGGACGAGGCAGGAAAGGACGTCACGTGCGGGACCTTTGCCAGTCCTTCTCCCTTCGAGTTCCTCCTCTTGGCCGCGGATACGCGCCCTCCTCAGCACGAACTTTGGCGGGAGCAAACAACGTCGGAATTCGCTGCTTGATGAAGAGGACTCGTTTGTTTAGTCCCTCCGTCGTTTCGTCCTTCGATTCTCGAACGTTACCTCGCTGGTCCTCCGTGATGCTAACCTTCCTTGTTCGATGACTCCACCATTCTATCGCTATTCGAATATATATAATATTCTATTATATACAATATTAACCTTTTCGTTTCGTTCTCTGCTTTCGTTTTGAAAATATTGTCAAGTATATTATTGTGAAATGTTCTTTCGTCACTAACTCAGTTTTTCTTTTGTGTTTCAGGTAAGTCATTTGGCGTAGACGAATCTAGAGCTAATTTTCCAGAGAAAGTTCGCGTCTCAGGTATTTAATACAATTAGTTAAGAGAGAAATGGTAGATTATCTTGTAGGTATGCGATTTCGATTGATAAGTGTTTAAGGTGGAAATATGTAGACTATCAGGTTAGTCCAGGGATGAGGAACTTGCAGTTTAAAGAATTAGAATTTTCTTCGTTTACTGATTATAGAATCTGAAATAGCGTGTATTTCGCTTAATACACGTTACTTTAAATTCTATTCTTGGTTATGAAAAAATGATGAAAATCTTTATTTTATACAATACATATTTACATCATTGATATTTTCAAACACATTTTATAATTTTATTATTTTCACCAGTACTAGGTGTTAGAAACGTAAAGTATCTGCCGGTCGTGAATGTGTTAATTATAAATAAAAATCATTATTTTTGAATAAAAAGCAGAGAAAAATTCGGACTAAAGAATCACTGATTCGTTTGTGAATTGAAAAGATATTCAGACGTTGACTGTGCATGAAGTACTCTGCTTCATGAAGAAATGATGTTCACCCTCCCTGGTAAATAGCTTGAGAAATAATGAAGATCACAGACAACATGATGTTAGATGAATAATCAAAACAGTCCATGACGACTAGAATTTCTATTCTAAAATTGAACAATACACTCCAGAACGATAGTTTTGTCATTGATCATCCCTAAGTTCAATTTCCCATTTAGGGATGTGATTCATTCGCCCCCTCTTGGTCTTGACGAATTCACCAGCGTCGCCACTTGGAGGAACACCGTCGCAGACCACGAATACGCGAACGATAGTTTCATAACGCAGACAGTCCACGTCTCCGACAAGTAGAATTCCTCGGAGCTCCGAGATAAACGAAAATTTCGAGCGGAAATGAGGGAAGAATCGAGAGAGAACGAGGACCCCGCGTGGATTGACGATCCCAGGGAGAGCTGCCAAGAGCAAAAGGTCGCGTTATTTTCCATCTGAGCTGCTTGTCCGCGAGCCCCATCGAATAATCTGGAAAAGAAAAAAAGTCGGGGCCGAGTAAACCGAAATTTTCCCTTTAAAATGCGGAATGGCCGAATGGAGCCGTGCGCGGTCGATATAGCGGTGTTCGCGGGCGGAATGAGGGCCGAGGGGGGGGGGGGAGCGCCTTTTGCCCCCTTCGAGGACTCTCCTCCATTCAGTCTCGTAAATAGCTGCCGTTTCTGAAAGACCTCTTCCTCCTCTGCCCTGCTTTTTTTTTCTCTCTACGGCTCTCCCACGTACGTGTATTCCGTGCACCTTGCGAAAATTTCTTCGGTTCGCCGAGCGAATTGAAACGCAATAAAATTTATCGTGGAAAATGCGGTCCGGCTATTATGGCCGAGTCGGCGATGGACCGTCTTTCAGAGAATTTTCGTGCACGGGAATTTTGTAATATTCAACGTCAACGTCGACGACGACGACGAGTTCTTTCATGTATGTATGTGGTTAGTGGAGCATAATACAGTCAGTCACATGAGTGTTCGTACCCTCTATGTCTATTAAACAAATTTGTTTAAATTAAATGATAGGTTTGATGTTTTCAAATCAATGTTCCATTATAAATATATAGATGAATATACTTTACACATATATACATTCATAATGAAAGACAAACTTCTTCAGTGAACATAGAAGGTACGATTATTTATGGGACTGATTGTATAAAGATCTTTATAAGAGGTTGTTAATAGAACGATGTTAGAAAGCCACATGTTTCTTTTTACATGGAGTGATAGTTTCTACAATCTCTAGAAATAAGGGAGTTATTGAAATTTTCACTTGCAGAATTCACTATTCAGAAAGTTGGAATCACTGATTTAAAAATAATACGAGATAACGGCATTCTTGTTTCTATTATAAGTAAATATAGACATTCAGCAAAAATTGTTTCTCATAGTTAGCGTTGTATACACTGTAAACAGGTCTGCACTTTTTCAACCCCTCCACATGTTTTAATCCTTTATTGTTTAGTTGATTTCGACTGATCTATCAAACACCCCTCCTTGGACCCAATTACAAAAAAGGAGATTTAGAATCTTAACACAAAACTAAGAAAGAAAATAATTCCAGAGTAATGAACAAGTTTCCAACTGTGCTCGAAAAGTGCTGTAGTCACGATTGGAAGCCCCTTGCTCTAGAGACTAGCGATTAAAGAAACGACTCTAAGGATCAGAAAGGAAGACGAGGATAAGACGAGAATGAGACCTCGCGTTGGCGGCAAAACTAAATTCAATTACACACCGCGAGCGAGTACCGGGGGTTGGCATAGTCTGTTAGGAAAGGGGTGGGTGTCTCGCAGTTCTCTGGCAACCCTTGCAGTCGGAGAATGTCAGGAGGCTCGCGCAACACGTTCGAAACGCCAATGATCACAGGAATTGGCTGCCAAAAGAGACATTCCGAGGGAAGGCAGCACGTGCGATATTGGCGGAGACGATGGACAAACTTGAGCTCGGTTGCCATCTTCGATCCATGGTCTCATTAGTCTTTACTTTATGGGTTTTATTTTTCGAGAATTGTAGAATAGAATTATTTCTTAATTATTCGATGTGCTTATCAAATAATTTATACTTGAATTTCGTAGTAATTGGATCTAAATATTGAGGGATGAATCTAGAACACAAATCAGAAATAAAGTCTTACGTGAATGTTTAGTCTTTAGGCTTACTATTCGGAGATACAGGCTAAAGAAAAATGCGTACAGCATTAGGTGGTGCCGCCTATGGTGTCCACGTGTCGAACTAAAATATCGTCCGTTGATCACATTCTTCGATTCGTTTTTTTCTCATTTTGTATTATGCATATAGCTTTCAACGTTAATATCACAAATTTAGAGTTCAATATTTTACTTAAACCTTGTACTTATAATTATAGCAGAAATATTTTCAAACCACCCTCGTCATGTCACCCATATATGGATGACAGTGCTTTTCACTAAAGAGATAAACAAATTAAGTCTGAAAATCAAGTGTCAAAGAAAATAAGTTTAAATAAATTTCCAATAGGCTGTAAGCAAAATTTAATTTTCTTACAGAAATTTTCAATAGTATTAGCGTGGCAGTCAACGGGTTAAAATCGTCTAGAATCCACACATAACAGCGAAATATCAACAAATTAGTTGCTACATTATCGATTAACCGAACAAGAAACTCTAATCATAATCTAATCTCAATTTCCACAAAGGTTTTCCTTCCAAGTTCGCACAAAAAATGTTTCTGCGTTTCGAGCGGGCAGCTTTAAGAAGCAAAAATTGCCCATTTTCTGGCGCTCGTCGAAATCTTTTGGGGTAATATTTACCTTCGAATCATCGCGGAGAACGTTGCCGTACGTTCGGGAAAAGACGAAGAAATAAGAGGAATGCGAGCGCGGCCGACGTAGCCACGGCAGGAGGGGGCGAGGAAAGTGGAGGCAACCCCTTTATTAGATTACCGGACGAGTGTCGCAGCATGGGCACTCTTTGAGTTCTCGCCGAGGACCCTCCGGGCTTATTGTCTCGTTTCCACAGCTTCACCCTCGGTCCTCATCCTCGCGCTACGCCCACGTCCGAATCTATTTATTTACGCACTTTTAAGGCGCCACCCAAGTCGCGCTCAAAGACTCTGCAAATTGGCTTGGAATTGATTTCGTCGACGCTGAACGTTTCCCTCGTGCGGGGAACGTTCGGTTCGACGAAGGACACCTCGATTCGTTATCGTACCAAACGATCGGCAACATCTTCGCGGTGAATGATAGTAAATCTTAGAAAGTCTTCCGCTGCTTGCAGAGGGTAGCTTCTATGAGTTTCTATGAGAACGTTATTTAACTTGAAGGGCGTTCCATCTAATCTTGTTAAGAACCCCATCATACGTGGAAAGTTTGTGGAAGTCGTTAATTTATCGAGGCATCGACGTCAGGAGTGTGGAGTCAATAGTCCTGATTCAATTCTTTTGTAATAGATGACTGGAAATTGTAGAAATGTATCTTGTGAGAAGTGTAGTTGATTCTGTGGGTGATTAATTGGGTAAAGTGTTTGGGTTGAAAGGATACTGGATTATACGAATGATTTTTATTTATATGAATGTTGTACGAATATAATGTTTTATTGACCTAAGATGAAGGCTCTCTTCAGCATACCAACTCAACAGTTGCAATGTATATCATAAATTAAAGTAACTATTAGATGAAGAACATAGACATTTACAAAATATAATTATAGATAACTTGTACTGTTTTACTAGGAGGATTTGGCAATTTTTTCGAATTAATTATTCGGTGCAGTCTCTCTTAACAATAACAATAAATCTCTTCATCAAACATTTCAGTCGAATTATCTTGAAAATTCAATTCCACAACAACTTTCTAAGTCGAAACCTAGTATAAAACCGTTAGAAAATCGGATCTAAAAATACCCTGCACATAACTGCTCCAACTAGATGAACAATAGAGAATGCTGTCTCCTCGTTTCCAGAATAAACGTGACGCGTCTCCAATATATACGAAACTTCTGCATAAATCGCAGAAGTACGAAGATACGGTGACTATCAGCGATAAACGGAAAATTATTTACCGTCACAATGTATTCAGGTTAAAAGGACATTCGAACGCATGACGGAAGAGCATTCGTGGACGATCAGTTCAGAGGCTTGTTACGCGTGGAAATTTATCGGTTCGCCGGGACTGTGAAATGATTCAGGGATTCGAATTCGAAACGGAAGACATCGTCGCGTATCGTGGCCATTTTATTCCGTTCGAGCGTACGCTGAGTATCTCCCAGGCGAACGGTAAGAGTTATGGTGACGAAGCTGGTAATGATGGGACAGCTGCACAGTGTGCAGCATTGTTCGTTGCGAATTCACCCTAACTGAATTTTGAAAAGTCACATTTACGTCGAGCGCGCGCACGTGCTGATTTTTTAGACGCCGTCGGGGAGAATGTTCTCTCATTATCATTCGGGTGCTCGTTTTTCATATCCGCACGCAAGGATCTTCCCACACGTCAATTTTGGAATTGAACGACTCCCCAACGAAGTAAAGTAATTTAGAATAAATGGTAAATAGTGCGTTTTCCAGAATTAAAATGGGAATCTTACTTTTATTTGGACAGGTATGAGCTATTTTCACAGAAAGTTCATCGTTTGATTAGGTCTGGATTAGAACGAAGAAAAGTAGTTTAGAATAAATGGTAAATAGTGAGCTTGTCAGCATTAAAATGAGAATCTTGTTATTATTTGGACAGGTATGAGCTATTTTCACAGAAATTTGTTGATCACTTTATTAGGTCTGGATTAGATCTGAGATAGGTTTTGGTTACCGTATGATTTATTTCAGTCTAAGGAGTTTATCTAATAAGATTTGAAAGTAGAATGAATATTTATTTGTAGAATGATCCTGTATCCTTTAAACAGTTTCCAATTACTAGATTCTATATTAATACATAATAAATATCAATCAAATACTATTCAAGAAGGAGCACTTGAGAGATCACCTGAATGATAAGCCCACGAATTCAACTACCATATCCACTACAACCTAATATCCCAACATCCATTCCTCCTTGTGAATTTCATTGGCCATCTCAGTCTTTCCCCGACAGTTCAAACGCACACCCTGTATAATTAACCCCCATCGAAGGACCGCAGGATCACCGCGGATGTCCACGGAGGCTCGTTTCCCATCGAGTTTCCGGAGTTGGCTAATCAGACAGCTTCGCCGTCTCAAAGCAGCCGCGACCAGGAATCATAAGCGATCATTTTCCCCCGCAGTAGGAATGTAAATGAATCGCTCCCTTTATGGAGATCTCTGTCGAGAAATTCGAGATTCGAGGACCCGATGCATTGAGGGAGTGCAACCGAACGGATCCCTCCCAGAACTTATATTGAATCGTCATAAAGCGTTCGCGTGCATCAGACCAGGCTCATTGTCCTGTCATTCACTCGTCATCCCCCGGCCCAGAATCGGTGTGCGGGCACACGCACACTATGCCGAGGAAGAAAAATAAACCACCCCTAATTCACGATTTCCCTCCCCCGCGATTACGTGAAACGCCGCGGTCCTAAGCCAGGATCAACGATCCGAGAGATTTTCCTTTCCTTCCTGGTACTCTTGCTCCTTGGTCTCGTCTTTTCTCGGTTTCGTGCGTAACTGTTGCGCTTACGGTGAGGATTAAGCGTTCTGGCGGAGGTGGAATTTCTCCTTGCTGTCGATTCCATTCCAATGGTAGGAAAGCTTCATCCTGATCCCGTTTCGATCGATTCTATATGGTGGATTGGGGGTTTAATAGTTTAATAGACCTTGGTAAATTGTGTGCTGCTATCTAGTATGGGTTTGGTTAGTTTTTTTATTAGCTCCACGAGAATTTAGTGAATTTAGCACTGTTTACGTGGCAAGGGCGAGGGAAGAATTCATTTGTATCGAGACGGTGGTTTTCATTCGTAATTTAGAGAATTAGAGATGTTTGGCAAACGAGACTTCCAATTAGTTACGAATGAGTCGTTCACAAATCGATTAACTCCACTTTTTGAAAACTCTTTAATTTAAATGTCAAAGCACTTGGTGTAGTCGTAACTTTTTATATTTATAATAACGTTTCCGAAAGGAAAGAGCTTTTTTCAATACTTTTTTAAATTTATATTATAAAGAGAATTGTAAAAAACAATGTACATTATTTCATTTGCGTAATGTTATTTGATTTGTGTAATGAGTGGCTCAAATATGAGTTCACTTTGAACAGAGTGGGGGACCTAGCAGGTGTCCTAAACATATTTTCCAAAATTCTCATTCCTACATGCTGCAACCTGAATAGAGGCTACTGGGTCGCGTATTCCAGCAATTTCATTTTCAAATTAACCATTTCCGCCCTGTTTCTCGAGAAAGGAACCCCTTTTCGCGTCCCGAGGGTAGAAATCGAGCACGCTAGACAGTTGAGGAAGGTTGTGCAACGAAAAACTGGAAGAGCCGCGTATCGACGAGCGCCTCTGCGCTGAAAAGGGTCGATGAATAAAAAAAAAATCAGTTTCCAAGATCGGGGCAAAGCATTCATCCTCCTGTTACCTTCCCATGACCCAGAAATCGGGAATTCTAAAGGCCCTAGGCGGATTTGCGTTCAAAAAACAGACGATTTCACCCGTTGCAACCCTCCTTAGCTACCATCTCCATCCCCCTCCTCCTGAAACGTTTTTTTTTTTAAGCATGAATGGCTTCTTCTCCACCGCTCCTCGTACCTTTTCTCTTCTCGTTCCCTAGGTTTTACAGAAATTCGGTGAATATGCAGGATATGCATCATCCCCCTTTGATTTCATCCCTCCGCGGGCAGGGTTCGTGATGATCTCCCAAAAATCGGG
Source organism: Hylaeus volcanicus (assembly GCF_026283585.1). Classification (NCBI taxonomy): domain Eukaryota; kingdom Metazoa; phylum Arthropoda; class Insecta; order Hymenoptera; family Colletidae; genus Hylaeus; species Hylaeus volcanicus. The sequence goes on from NC_071980.1 coordinate 19,354,925, forward strand.
AAAAAATTTACCTGCCCGCCACTGTCTATACACGTCTCTCTTTCTCTCTCTTTCTTTTTCACTCTGGAAATGGGCCTTCTTTTTAACCGAAAAAAACGTCTGCGCGCAGCGTCGAGTTTCACCCCGAAATAACGCTTTTTCACACACTTTTTACGCGTTTTCGCCGAGCGGGGGGCCACGATCAGGGCAAAAGGGGGTCGCTCCACGATTTAAGAACAGCCAGATACGAGCTTCTGCCAGGATTCTAACGAAAATTCTCATGCTTCTCGGGGCTGATAAATCACGATGGTTGTTTGGGGAAACGTGACATCTTCGGATTGAGAAATGGTTGTGCTAGAATTGAGAATTCAATGCTCACGAATGACAAACCTTTAGTCTTCTGTAAACTAAAATTTGAGTAGAATGTGGAGGTTATTTAAGATCGTAGGAGATCCTTTTGCAATAGGTGCACAAATAGTATTCGTTCTTCTGTGTTTTTATTATCAAAAGCATTCATATCTTACTCGAAGAGGAATTCAATTATTTAATTTCACGTTACGAAGTCTAAATAAAGTAAATATAACTTACACGTAGTGGTACGTAGTGTGATTTTTGTTTCATTATGCTGTTCACGTAATATACGACATGAAACAATTTTTGGATGTAATGTATTGAAAATTCAGGAGTCCAAATATGTTATTAAAAATAAAGACCACATTTAGAATTTCATATAACATTATTTTTAATACATCTTAAATTTACAATCATTTTTTAGAGTTTCTAATGTATTGAGTGCTTTGATAACCATAGAATTTGATTCTCCAAAATTATTTCTATAAATATTAATACATAAAATCTAAAAATTTTTAGCCTCTAAACATTTGTAGTCTTAAATTTTGAGTTTCACTGCAAACAAAGTACCTCCTTTCTGTTATTATAAAGAATTTTAATTTTTAATATATCCTACAATAATTTAATAGAGTTTCTAAAGTATTGAACGAACCATAGAATTTGATTCTCCAAAATTTTATCTATGAATATTAATACATAAATTCTACCGAATAAATCTGCCACTGAACTTTCAACCCCTAAATAACCTCTAAACTTCTTAAATTTTGAGTTTCACTGCAAGCGAAAAACCTCCATTCTGTTACTATAAAGAAGAACACATGAATCAAACAGCGAAAACAAGTTACGAGAAAGACCAAGAGGAAACAAAGCAAAGGTCTCCCAAAACACGGTTCGCGGATTGAAACAAGAATTATCCGCTATTCGGTCAGGTAGGAGCGCCAACCTCCCCAGAGATCCCTCTCCTTCCAAATCCTTTTGTTCCGACGTGGCCACTGTGCGATCATCGAACAGAACTTTCAGCCAGTGAAACCACCCTTCGATTAATCGATATCCCCATGGAAGGCACTGCCAACGTAGAATAGGAAGGTAAAAAGAGTCGCGATACTCATCTGGCGTCATGACAAAGAGGAAAAAGAGATTCGGGACATGTCTGCTTTAAAAATTGATTGATATCCGACCGATTGCGGCCACGCGAGGCCACAAACGGTGGAATTAGCAATTTGATTGAAATTCGAGAATCGAGGATCCCTCGATCGCGACTGACGATCGCCGCGATCCGATAAGCACGTTCGGGGGATGGTCCGGTATGGAGACCGCAAATTTGGGCTGTTTTTGTGAATTAATTTGAAAGAAGATACGGGACCTATCGACTTCAAACTTTGTGGATATATTTGTGTATGGGTTGAATACTTGTGTGGATTTTTTAGAGCATTTATGATTATTTGTTCTTGAGTTATGTTTTGGGTTGTCTGGAAAGTCCATGCCGATTTTTGGTAGGTGGTACAGGTCTGAATATATCGGGATGGTTGAAAACAAATAACATATATACATCCCTTAAAGGTCGGAAAAGTTGTGGAACAAAATGGTATTGAAAGAAATATATGTGAAAATTCAAATGTAGCTTTGAATCTTTCTTAAAAACAGTAGAATTGTCAGTCTTCGAAACCGAAAAGTTTGATTTTTAATACAAAGTTAAGCGTTTATTATGCAATTAGCAGTAGGAATTTAGTTAGATATCAGGGAATTCTGTCTAATCTTCCCAACCTGTCAATGGATCTGTTTGTCAATGCATATTGTGATGTGTACTTTGTCAACCAATATATAAGTATATAATATTCTCTCAGGAATCGATTGTCGAAATTCTCAAGTAGGAAATCTACAACAAGATGCGTAGAAGTCGAAGCTTCTGCTTAACGTCTGTATTAACGTCAGGATGAATCGCGTGCCACCGAGCAACAAAATTAAACCGTGAAATTCTTGCTGAACTAATTGACGGAACCGTCGTTTTAATCTGCCTTCAATTTTCTGCGGCGTGGGTAGCAAGTCGGCTCTGACCAACGATTTCATCGACACGCTCCGTACCAGAAGCAGCCGGAACTCTCTGACAATTTACACACCTGTTTAAGAATTTCAGTCTGACAATCTGATGCAGATAATTAAAATCTATAACATTCGCTCGAATGAACAATTCTCCTGAATCAGGGCTTGCAGAGATCACAAATCCATCGCGACGAAATTTCTTCAGTGGCATGTTAAAGAGGTTTCGAAATCGGAGCAAACAATCGGGGCCAACGTATTAACGTCTCGCGCGCGCGGTTCTTTCCTCGTCTACGTCTCGTTCATCGAGGTTATCGATACGCGAGAGTTTGCTCGCGCACCGGTGTTTGATTTATTCGACATTACTCAGTGATAATCTTATTGACCGTTAAAACATGTTAAACCGAGGCGCGCCCTCGACACGTCGTTATCGTGGCCCTGGCTGTCGACGCGCATGCACGCACACCGGTACGTTGGGGCCTTTATCGGTCGCCATCGTACACGTCGATACGGATTACAGGTTACACGGGCCCTTTGAGAGTTAAAGTCGGCCTCGAGATCGTCAGGTACCGGAGATGGCCAACGATTACCGCGTGAATACTTTTATAATCGTCGCACACAACTGTCTGCTTAAAAAATTACCTGTAACGTCTGCAGCTATAAAGCAGTGAGGTAATTTTTCTTATACAGCTTTATTTATTGGTTAATCGTTATACATGATTATTCAGTGGGTAGTTTATGATAAACATGCTCATAAACATAATAATATCTGTTCACTTAATATAATCACGTAATATTGTTCGTGGAGTTCAAGCTCATAGTAAAATCTGATGTATCGATTATGCCTCTGTTTATAATTTGCATACTTTTATGGATAAACAATTATCGATTATAATAATTCAAGGACTTTTCGTTACACTTCTGTACCTTGGAAATAATTTTTATTTCGCAAAATTGTATTTAATAATAATATTCTTTGAATTAATTATACTCCTGTTTATAATTTCTGTATTCTCATTCGCATAATATTATTGATGATATCGATTCAAGTTATTTATATTATTATTCAATTTTATTATATTTTGTTCATTCAAAGTAATGTATATTTAATGATATTTTTATATTATTCTGGTCAACTATTATTTCAATTAACTATTATTTCATTAAAAATGAATTCACCTGGCAAAGATTATTCAGTGATCGCAGTCTTAAATTTCAATTTTCTCAGCACCGCCAGGTGCACCATGAAATTTTAAAAACCACGCGGAAGAGGACCATTTCGGGGCCAACGTTTTGGGAGGTTTTATCGGTATTCACGCGAAGGAATGTCTGATAAGGAACGAAGTCGGAATTCTCGGAACTCGCGGCCTCTTCCGTCTTGGCGACCTGTATTCCTACTTTCACATCGTTTCCATTGTTTCCTCCGGTCGAACGTATCATAAACCTTTTATGCTATGTTGAAAGGGCTTAAGTCCAAAATGAGCGACAAAGACTTCAATTTGCTTCTTCCTAGCAGTGATAATGTTTACTCAAGCTCTTTAAAAAATCTCCAAACAGAAACATGGTCCTCGGTTCAATAACCAAATTTTAAATCTCTCCGACTTATTCATGTATAAATTAAATAATTTATCATATTTATAAAATATTAACGTGCTTCTTCCAAAAAATACGTAACTTTAACTCAAGTCCTTTCTAGGACTTCAAAATGAATTATGTTTTCTATTCAACTCAAGAATTAAATAATTTATCAAGCGTTTGATTAATATTAGAAGATTCGTCGCATTTTAAAGCTTCTCTCAAGAGAAATCAAATTTTACACAAGTCTTTACTACCAACCACTAAAGAGATACAAATATCGGGTGCAAGACGCAATTCGTTGGCCAGGTGACAAAGCGAGAAAGGAAATTGGCGGGGGCGTAGATGAGGAGCGTTTATTTTCCGTGACATAACGCGACGTCACGCCAATTACCTTCTGACGCTCGCCAGGACGACAAAGAAGCTCGCGTGATGGCAACTCGCAACACTGCCAGTAATTAACCGACGTAACATGACCGAATGTCGACCACGAGTCCGATTTCAATCGTCAAGCTCGCTCTTAATCGCGTTTCGAGAATATTAATTAAAACACGGAGCGGCAGGAATGCTAGAGATCCGACAGGTTGCAGCATGATACGTTGCTTGGAATAGTTGGAACTTTAAAATGTCATGAACAGTCAGTGTTTTAAGTATTTGTGCGCTTTATGTTTATTGAAGGAATTTGTCTAAATTAAACAATGAGTTTGATGTTTCCAAATTCATTTTTCATATATAATAATTCATTATAATTATGCACATGTACAAGGTTGATTCATGAATATATTTATAGTTACTTACGTAATGTCTTTATGTAATTTCTCATTTATATAATTATAGAATATAATTTATAAAGTTTGATGTTCCCAAATAAATGTTTCACTTTAGATATGTACACAAATAAACCTTACATATGCATATATTTATGTAACATGAAATATCAAACATATCATTTAATTTAGACAAATTTCTTTAATAGTCATAGTTGTTTAAGAGTCTTATGCACTTTTTCAAACGATAATTCAATATTGATACACAATTCTAGTTTTCTATACCCTTAATCAAAGTATCTGGACAATCCACAAAACTTTCTAGACTGTAAAAACAAAGTACACAACAAAGAACGCATTAGAACTCCACCGATCTCAAAGAACCAAATACACGCTCCAACTCGACGAGCAGATAAACCGTTACAAATAGATCTTCTCACAGCTTCGTCTGGTCAAAGCCCGTCTAAGTCCCCGCCAAACAAGCCACGAAATGAGGCAAACCCGAGCGATTCCGAATCGAGCCAGAAAAAATCGACCAAGACGCGCACCGAATGCCCAAGCAGAGACGCCTGACGTCTCTTGCGCGTTCCTCCGCTTCTTTCTCCCCGTCTCGCCCGTGAGAAAAGTCCTCCCTCGATCTGTCCGGCATTGCCTCCCCCTCTTCTGTTGCAGAATCGCAACAGAACGATCAAGAGAAGTCTCAGAGTCGGGAGAGGAGCAGCCCGCAATGGCGATACGGGCGACCGGTCCGCGGGGCTACCAGTTTTTGTCGCTGTCCTACGGGGTTTCTCGCACACCAGCCCATCTCCACGAACACGTACTTACCCACGTGCACCTACGTGACCGACACACACGCGAGCGTGTACTCCCTCGAACGCGACAAACTCATTTATACGAACGCATGTCAGACCGACGCACTCGGTGGTAGGAGTTTACGCTCATAGAGATTCATCCTGAGCAATGGATGTACGTGCACCCACACATTCGAGGTGGATGCTGTGGTTAGCTTGTGTAGATGCGTAGAATCGGAAAAATTGATGTTTGGATAGGAAATTTGGTAGCATGTATGTGGCTATGTTCAAGGGGTATTTTTAACCCTTTGCACTCGCGGGGAGACTTAGAAGCGACAGTCTTTGTTTGTCTTAGATTTCGTTGAATATCGAAGCGTTCGTAGCGATATTGATAAATAGGTTCTAAGGTGTAAACTGGTACACTGTGAAGTAGTAATAAGATATTTTATTTCCACGACACGAATCATGGTAAGAGAAGTATTGTACTCTGTATTGAAACTGTCGTTGAGTACAAAGGGTTAACACTGAAATTATCGAGGTCAACATTTATTTACCATAAATACAAACGTATCTTTATAACTAGAGGAAGAAGGATCTAAATAATTTATTAATGAAATTGACTCCATGATTGCTAATGACCCTGCTGTTCATGCGACCATTATAAATAAATAATTTTAACAAAGAATTGATTCCTTATACAATAAATATCTCTAAAACTTTTAGTTAAATCACCGAGGAACTACCTCGGAATGTTTAGTGTTAGCTGTCGAATAGCGACGTGGTAAAGGTAGTGTTATTTCGTGGGCCTGAAGTTAGGTTAAAAATGTAAGGGATAAATGCTTAAGGGATGAATACTTGCTAAATTGTTTCATTCAATCAATGGACTCTTTCTACCTATGTATCTTGATGGTTCTTTCCATAATTGATTTTTAGCTTTTCTAGTAACTTCTTCTCAGTCCTAATTCAATCATTTCAACCATAAATTACAGCAAAAGCGATGTCAATAATCCAGTAATTTTAAAAAGAAGTCCAAAGTGCATTGATACTTCTGCTGTTGAAAAACGAAATCCTAAAGCCCATTTTAGAAAAGCCTTCGTTATTCGAATGAAATTCTGCCCGTCTTTGATACGCGCTCGCGGACTCGATGCATTACGCATGCACTGGGTGCATTGCAAGCACGCACTCGCGCACGCAGTCGACAGAAGTGCATCAGCCGATTGCATTCGCGGAGAGCGCGGTTGCATTGGCGGCGAGGCCAGCCAATCGGGTTATCGGGCGACGAATTCACCCCTCCAGGCCCCGCTGAGCCGAGCTACGAGGCGGGCAGTTTGCTTTAAGGATCTCTTCGTTCCCCCCTTACATGTTTTTTTTTTCTTTTATTTATCGTACGGACTCCTCTTCTTCTTTCGATTCCTTCTTTCTTCGGCCGGGGTTCGTTCCTGGCTCCTTCACGAAGGCTGCTCCCTGAGCACCGGGTTACGCGATCGATTCCTATCGCAAGCTATGTCGAAGATCGATCTGTTAATCCTGTGTAGTCCACTGACGCTCATACAGCGACGAACGTAACATACAATGTTGCTTAATTCGAATTTTCATTGTTGGAAAATTGCGTTCATGAAATTGACAAATGAGATTTGGTAGCGTGGATGTTAGTTTGGGAAACGTTTTTGTGCGGGATAAGGAACACTTAATTTTTGGAAACTTTACTAGGAAGTGCCTTGAAGGTGCTAGTTGGTCATATTAAATATAATTTATAGCGTTCAAGATTTTTGGGACTTCTGAGTCTTTGAAATTGTGCTCCGTACTAAATATATAGAACAATTTTTCTTTTATAGATTTAAATTTTTTGTCTTTTCTAAAATATACATAAAATATTCAAGCATTTCATATTCAATATTTTCGACCGTATTATGCATCCTACAATAAAACTTTCATTTTAAACGTTTAACCATTCATCAATAACGAACATTTCTATTTTATTTCACATCTATACGATTCGACAAGATTTAATCATAGAAGTAATTCCAACACAGTCTCACATATTTCAACGTAAACATTTAATCATCATTTCATAATCACTCTCTCTACCATAGTTTCCTTATGTAATTACATAAGTCTTCTTCCCATTTCTTAACATAATATTTGCATTCCAAAGAGGGGCCCGCATAACAAGGCTTGAAATCGCAGTGCTTGAACACAATGCTTTAAACAACATAACTTGTTTATCTTGTTTCACAGACACATACGATCCAAATTAAATTTTCTTTTAGAGCAATTTCGGACGAATCTACGACACAAAATATCTGCTCACAAAGATCCTCATGGTTTCCCAAATTACTCGAAAGTACGTGCAATGAACAATTTATAATAATGCTTCAGGATTTGAAAATTATATTCAACAATTTTCCAATTAAATCGAATCCAAGCGTACCTGCGTAAAGCAATTCCAGAGATGATAGAAACACGAGGAAGTAGCTTCCAATCATCGAAGGAGACGAAGTGGAAAACCGAAGGATTATCTCGCATTAACCAGCAACGCGTCCTCCCATGCTTTTGCACGATTTATTCAAATAGCCGGTCATAAATCTCCGCCTGCGTGTTTCATGTCAACGTACCGTACGAGACGGAAATAATTACTCTCCCGTGAATATCATAACGCACTCCGTGAGCAAGGAATGCAAAGCAAAAAAGTTATTAACGCTTTCATTTGAATATGAATACGCGGGTCTCTCGTGCTCGCCGAGAGAAATTCCCTGGCGCGTTCGTTTTCTACGGGGAAAACGACGCATCCAGGCCAGACGATGCGAAATAGTAATGCATAATGCTCGCCGGCAAGCGCGAGCGTTGCCGCGAACACCTTAATTAACCTGCGAGAGAGAGGCAGGTGAAATAAGATGGCGCGAACTATATTTATGATCGCGCGCAGAGATACCGGAGACGCATCGTTCACTGAATAGAAAATGATTTTCTGCCACGTTTGAGCACCCCTCAAACAACGGACCTGCGTTCGAGATCTGATAACGTCGAGTACCTTGGCTTAAACGTCGATACAAGGCTTACCTGAAAACGTCATTTTCGCCGAGAGATAGCGTATCTGTGATTCTTAATCTTTTCTTCCACGGACCACCTTTCCCAGCCTATGTGCAGCCTCATGGGACAAAATACATTTTGCACGTTAAAGGTATCGAGTATGATGAGTGATCATTCCAATCAGAGAGCATTTCAGGATGCAACAATTCTTTATTAAAATAAAGAATTTCATGTACTAAAAAGAAACTATTGACCCTTTGCATTCGGAAGTCAGGGCAAAATTTTTAAATATGCACGTTTCCTTGAAGTTTTCTTACTGAAATTGCACAAGAAAGCAAACCAAAATATGGTGTGTATATGCAGAGTTACAGAAAAATATATGAATAGGCGTTAAATTTCCAACGAGTGCAAAGGGTTAAAACATAAATACATTAAAATTAAATTTAAAAACTAAGTACTCGGTTCCACTCTACAAGGTCTCCTTCATTAAAACAACGGTGTCCATTAGATAATGAAATTTGAGAAATACTGTACCAGAGTCGAGTTTCCTATTACATATTATAAACAGCAGATTAGCGAATAAAAAAACAAAATAAGAAATTGACGCGTGCTCGAGCAGGTCTTATTTCAGCGCAACCGAATCGACGGGGCTCGCAATTAATCTAAATAAAGACATACGATCGTTTTAACGAGCAGCCCATCATTGTTTGCGTATAGTTACGCATCGATTCCCATGGCGTGCACGCGAAACATTTTTATGTCGGTGGCGATTCGACTGTGTTGGGGAAACGAAACAGGAAAGGTTTGGTGCAAAAACGCGCGCAGTCTCAATCTGTGGAAACCTGTACCTGGTAATATTGGCGATTCGTTTCAGGTTCGAACAATTTCAGACTCATTCGCGAAACGCACTTTCTCTCGATTTCAATCGCCGAACAAAATATTAAAATATTCTGTAATCAAATGATCAAAGGTAATTTTCTCTTGAATTAGCATTTCGCTACGAACCGCTTTCTAACAATACCATTTCGGCCCATTCACTGCTTCAGTAAATCGTTCGAGTGTTGTATGTCCAAGTATATCAAAACCTCAGCATAGTTTGATTGCAAAGATTAGATTTTTAATTAAAACTTGATATTTTTAAATTTGTGGATTTTTTACCTTAAATTAATATTTATTGTAACATATTTAGGAAATCTTCTCATTTGAATAAATGAAAATCAATGCAGTGTTCTCACGTTGGCAGTGTAAAGTAAGAAATGTGGAATGATCTCATCAAGCATATTTTAATCACTTTCAATTGCTTTGATCTGAATTTTTTCGAACTTGTAACGTTGTCCATTTCAATTTTTTAACCATTAGAGAGGCAATAATCGCTTCCTTACTAGTCTTAAAAATGAACTGTACTTCTAGATACTTAAAATCAAAGAGAATATATTACAAGGAAAAAGGAGAGGAAGGAAATGCTCTGTGTAAAAATAAAATTCATCTTAATGCATCGTCTCGCTCGACTTCATCGTGAACTAAATACACCGTTCTATAGATTATTCCATTTAATTCCGTTTCAAATTATTTAATTAAATTTAATTTAATAATAGATAAGAAGAGATACATAATTCAAACAACGATAAATATTAATGCATACAAGGCGAGCAGTAATTAAGAACGTGTTATTACAATTAACTTCCGCGCTAGGCTATAATTGACAATAGAACTAAATGGAATCGTTAGGAAAAGTGTGAAATTTTAATAATTTGAAAAGAAAATGGTTCAAACAACCCATGTAAAGCAATTGTTTTATAAGGATGCGTAGATATGAAAAGTTTACGACTTACTTAGTTAAATATACTCTGATTGAGATCAACAAATTACACGATTAACCATTACAAGCTATATTAACGATAACTTATACCTACTTTCAATTTTTTAATGTTCAATAATTTACTAAACGAACTGCCAAAAAGTAAAACTTTCCTTAAGGGGATACGTAATAGTCTTGCAGGTTCAATCATTTCTTGTTTAATTCTAATTCTTTGTTAAAACGTGAAATAAAATTCGTCTCCCAAGCGATTAATAATAAATTATAAAATTAGTATATGTTTTACCAATTTAACGTTGATATTTATTGTCATGAAAGGACATGATTCCGTCTAAATAAAAGTACAAAATAAAAACAGATAAATAGTCTTGAATTCATTATTTTTTAGATAAAAACTACAATCAAAATTACGCAATAAATTACATTTCATTTCAAATGACACGTGTGATTCTTGGCAACCTATTTCGGTAACGATTTAATAGAATAATTCCGGTATTTCCATCCTGCGTGCTATTATTCAAATGATGTTTGCCCATCTCAGGCGTGGGATGAGCGTTATCAGAGCACCGGCGCGAATTAGACTGTCCAAACACGTGAGCAGGGCCTCGCAAACGAGCCAGCAGCGATGCAGAAATCTATCTTCCGTTAGTGTTGCGCGTAGTTAATATTTTATTGACACGCGGGGAGGATTGCGAACGGTTAACTTCGACGCGGGGAATGATGAATACGTCTTGGCCGGGAGATGGATAAGAGCGCGCCGCAGCGAGGAAACGTCCACGGAAAAGTAACGAGGTGCTAGCGCGAAGCCACCGGGAGATTAATTAAGTACTAAGTGAAAAAGAGAAACTGGGAGGCACGAGATGATTGCCAGCGATTGGCCGGGAAGCCAGCGAATTTAATAAGCCGTCCGCCGCCCGCCTTATCGGCAGTTCCCACGTTGCATCCGCGACGAACGCATAAATGCATCGCGAATTCGATCTCGTCGCTGCACATTCTGAGGCTGCCTTAGCGATGAATACGAATCGACCGGCCTGAACATCGAGAACTATCGTAATTAATCGACGGAACCCCTCATTGATCGCGCCCCACGGAACTGGGAAAAATTCTTAATTAAATGAATATTTGTAACGAGTCAGTGGGGTGGTTCAGGAGTAAAACTTTGCATTGGTGCTTGGAGCAAAACTGAAACGTATTTTCTTCCAGTCGAACGAGAAATTTTGTTGTTAGATGGAAATTAATACTTTACGTATATGGAGAAGGGGTGCGTTTTGAGGCAGAGAATGGTTGTATGTTAGGGTTGTGCTATTCAAATACGCTGAGTAATTTTTCCATACACTTGGAAAGAAATTCCTAATCTTCTTTCATGGTACTGCAATAGCAGTGATACAAGTAAATTAAAATTATAGTTTCAATATGTTTATTTGTGGATACATTATATCATTCTCATTTCAGTAACTGGTAGTAAATTTCTTCTCAAACATCCCTCAAACAATTCTTCTTATTATTTTCGAATACTTAAATATTCGAATATTTTGTCCATTAAATAATTACATAACATAACTCCCTATACCTCAAAACAATATCGGATTAATATTCAATCCTCGACATATTTTTACCAAGTCATTTACTATTCTCAAATAAAATTATATTTATTTTTTTCTCTGTAACGTAGATTATGCCACATTGAAATAATTTCCCACAGTATCGAAACTGACCACAAACGAACGATCGAATATGAATAACAAATGACTCGCGACTGCATTCAATATCATCGAGATTCGTTCGACAAGATTCATTCCTAATAATATTGATTTTCATTTAAAACGGTACACGTTGATTCGAGTATTTCTATTTTAATTCCCCGCGGTGTGAATGGAAATGTGTACCGTCATGCTGATTTGAATGACACCGTGCCAACGGAAATAGTCTCATTCACAAACGAATGACGTGGCAGTCGGCGTGCCGAAGGATAGCTAGTCTCCACACGTTGGATGCATGTACGTCGTTTCAGCACGATTATACCTATTTCGTCATTTTATCGCTTCAGATAAGAACATTAGAGGCAATCGCCGCAGATTACCTAGCACTTTGCTTAGTTGATAGCGGAAGAAAAGTCGTACTATTAGTAAATATCACATTGAAGCAAACCGTTACGTTTAGTTGCACGTATTTTCGATTCATATTTGGTGAAAATTCTAAAAACGAAGCTTCAACATTCTTTATTAGAATAAATTTTGTTATATGGTAACAAAATGTATGCATGTGTTACACAAATTTTATTCTACCTAAGGAAATCGGATTATGGTTTAATTTGTGAAACTGTATGAAGATATCTAAATGCAATGCAATGTATCCAAATATTTTCCATGCTCATCTTGTAGGGATTCTTACATAATGGTGTAAGAAAGAGGTTAAATAAATTTAGAACAACTTGGTATAATTAACCATTGCTAAGCGGTGAATTCTAAGTGGCAAGAAGTTGTAACGTTTGATGCTTTCACTCTTATTCATATAATTAAAAAAAAAAGTATATCAATAAAGAACCTTACGAGGATAAGTTAGTAAGAACCACTTTTCCTCAAACTCAAAAGAATATTACAATCACTCAAACTCGTGAAATTAAAGTTTTGATTTCAATTCTAACACCAATAAATTTGAAGATGAATCCGAAAGTGTAAATGCTGTAATAAACAGTATACAGCAAAATCGGAACAATTTAGCACAACTGTCCCTACTCGAAGGGGCGACTTTCAATCGATTCAAATCTAACGCTTCGTACTCGAAAAACCAGAGTCGATCGCGACACCCGTCGACCAAAAATCGTCGATCATGCCCACCAGTCGGTCCCTCTAGACCTAACCCGCTGAAAAATAAAAAATCGCGTAACGGCAGACGCAGCAGCCACCCCAATCGCGACCCTTCTCGGATCGAGAGTCGTGCGTCGTTAAAGTGTAGCCTCGCGCGAGGTGAGGGGTGCTCGTGCGGTGGAAAAAAAAAAGTTTAAAATGTTTGAGGAAGGGGTGGTCTCTCCCCTTCCCTCTGGTACCCGGGCACGAGAGGTGCAGGGGTTGTATTCCTGCGGAATCCTTCGACAGAGACGCGGTGGCATCGAAACGCGTGCTGGGTTTATGTCACGCACCTTTCCACAAGCCTTCCACCCTGTTCGTGTGGCGTCACGCTTGCCACGCGTGTGTGTGCGTGTGCGTACACAGGAAGAAGCGTTTAGACGACGGAATGGACGCAGATGCTTCGACGGGGAACGAACAGACGGAGCCAGCCGGCTTTTTGGGGTGAGGAGAGCGAGGCGGATGGCTTAGACACCCGTGAACGTGTGTCTGCCATTGTGATTTTAAAATCGTCTACCCGACCGATCCTCCCCTTTCCCTCGTTACCGCCCCTCCCCTCTACGACCTCACCCCGTCGTGTTTTCCACCCCTTTGAAGCTGCGACGCCGCTGACGCTGGCGCGGACTCTTCTGAGCAGATCTGCCTCGAGAGGATCTTTGATCTCGAGGGGGTCCTCGTTTTCCTGGGGATTAGAAAGTCAAATTTCCTTGTTTTATACTTTCTGTGGGCAGTGCGTAATCTCTGGAATATTAGGTTTTAAGTATTGGGACGGTATTCAAAAAATGAACGGAGTTGCAGAGTATGTATTTCTTCTTGGTTCTTTCGGTATTTTTGAAGCTAGTGTTCGAGCTAAGTATTAAATGGATGAATTTAGAGAGCTATTGGATGATTGAGTAGAAAAATAAGTGCTGTAAATATTCATTAGCCATAGACTGATAAAGAGGGTGCAAAAGTTTGCCCGCGTATCGAGGAAGAAGAAAGGGGTTAACCACCTCTGATATTTTACCATTCCATTACAGTATTTTTAACATACAAGTTACAGCTCGCTGCTTTAATTGTCTCCCTTCGAGAGCCAGCTAGACCGTAACGCCCAAAGGGCGCTCGCATTCTGGAATTCCACTTTTGTGCTCGCGCCGTGCCCTGTAGGGTTGCTCGACACGGTACATCGACTGTGACCCGCAGGCATAAACATTCAGCTGTACCCACAAGAGGATCCTGCTCGATCCATGTATCGTGTAGCTCGTGAAAAAAATTCATCGTTCGCATCGGGTGTCGACTCCGTTTCGACCAGAAACGTCGAACATTAAGCTCGAAAACGTTCCATGTAGTCGAGAAATAGAACACTGACGCGATCGAACGCGAAGAATCTGTCATAGGCAACGCTGCAGAGCACCTCTCACTGATAAACAAGAAGTAAAATATTACCTTTATCGCAGAGATCCAAGGGAGGCTTCGACAAGGGTTGCGAGGTACCTCCCCTTTTCGCTTTAAACTTGTCCCAAAATGGCGTCGGAGCCGCGAGTTACATGCAGATTGGCTAGGTGTCGGCCGAAAGGAGTTATGTCGAAGGGTGGTTTCTAGCAACCCCTCCGCGGAGGGCGGTTTCGCGCTTGCGCTCACAACCCTTGCCGTTCTCCTTGATCCCCTCGTCCTACCCCTGTTCGCCGTACCTTTTTATTATTCACGTTTTTTATTGGCTCGGCGCAGGTAGGCTGGCATTTACATAATGGCGATCATCGTGCGCGATTCAATCCGTCTCGAGCGTTTGAATAATTCCTCGCTCGATTCGCGACTCCTCTCGTTCCATTCAACCCTTTCCAGGGAGTTTTCTTGCTGTCGTCTGACCGTATGCCGAGGAATAATGTTTCAAATTAAAACAAGGATTTGAATTATAAATGTTATTGGAAATAAGAATATTAAATTGTATATCGTCTATCGTGAGTGCTCATGCAAAGGGCATGTTGTTCAAAATTAGAAATATAGGAATATAAAATGTTAGTTGACGAAATAATTCGATAAGAGTATGTATTTTAGACTGCCACGTGCAAATGAGGGAATAAATATTACATTTTTTACATAATATTTTAGGTACAAGTAGCAGTCTCTAACTGTAAACTAAATAATATTTACTATGAATCATGTTCAGAATATTGATATAAAACAAGAATATTCTGAAAGTTTAAGTAACACATTTATACATGTAATGGATGAGTGCAATCTATATTTAAAAATCACAAAAATACCTTTGCAGTTGACCAATTATGCAATTATGCAACAAATGTTTTAGTTATTCACATTTTCCACCACGCTCCCCTCACTTGGACTCTGAGATGTTCCCTTCATGGGTCGCACCCCCTACTTTGGAAAACACTACCGTGGAGGAAAATGGTGATTAGGAGACGTCGGGGGAGAGAAAAGTGCATATCGCAGTTGGATGCGTTTTCGTGAACCTACGGAAAAGTGTACATAGGGTGGTCGAGTGTTAAGGTAGCCAGCGCCTGAGGGAGGGGGTTGGCTTTATCGATCGCTGCTCTGACAAGGGCAACCAGCAAGAAATAGGTTCAGCGATTCAAAGGAAGAGGGAGAAACGCGGAAAGTCTGTGTGGATACCGTAACATCTAAGAATTAACCCTGTAAATACACGTAGACAAATCCATTACTCTCTTTTAAATAAGGATACTTTAATGGGTGGAACTATCCTGATCACTCTAAGAATCATACCTAAATTTTGTTAATTTTTGAGCGAGGGTCTACTAGAAATTTTTAACTTTGATGTTTCAACATTGACGGAGGAGGTTCTTGAACAATGAAAGTGCTTGGATTTGGGAGTCCCTTCCAACTTTTGATTCAAAACGAACGAGCCCAGCTCGTAAACGATTAGAAGGTAATTTCTCCGCGACACGATAACGCTAATCCACGCACTTCACGACTGACTGGATACAATTACGATGTTGTCTCGACGACGCTTACATCATCCGCCGTACCTGTCTACGGTCTTCACCTTTCCAAGAATAGGAAGATCACCTTCCAAAATCGATGAAAAAACATCCTATCTACGACCAACAGAGCGAGTTGAATCGAGTGAAACGATCGGAATGCTCGGGTTTTAAGTTCGTAATTAGAATTTATTTTATGATTAATCCAGAATGGAGTGAGTAGACATTTTATTGATCCAGTAAATCTCTATCAATATTTTTTTATTGCTTGATAACAAGTGTTGGTCAAATAGAGTGGATGAATTTTGATAAAAATTTTCTTTCCACCCTCGAAAGCTTCGAAGTTGATATAATTATCGTAATATTGAAGAATCAATGATTAGATTGTACAAATAACAGTTTCTTTTCGCTGAATCTTGTTCTTTAAAAAAAAATAAATTCAAACAAATTCAAGATAAATAAATACATCGAGACTCGTAATTACAAAGATTAGGGAAGTGGAGGAATTATACTTGCGCATTACGTATTTCTTTCGTTTGTTTAACGATTTCTGTTCGGAAAACTCGATAGATAAACCACGCAAATCTTTTTTCACGAATGATGACGCACTTGAAGGTATCGCGGACTTTGATTCCGATTAACATTATCAGGCCAGCATTTTTAAACTCTAAACGCGCAACGTGACGATTGATACATGCAATATTACACGTTTCAGAGCGCGTTAGAATCATTTCCTTTTCCCCCAATGAACCCATAAACATGGCCGCGCATTAGTATCACTATCTGCCACGGTAAGAGTAACAACGCGCGATTATCGGTTTCCTTTTCTAGATAAAGCCACTTTATTAGTTTCAGAGTAAACAGCATAAATTTTCCACTATAATGCGTCATCCTAATGAATCCTTGGCGTAATTTAATTACCTTGATGCAATTAACTTACATCGTTATCGACAAAATAAATTCCCCCAGCGATTTATATCGCTGGCGTTAGCTTTTTCTTTTCAGCTGTCGTTTTCACTTTCTCTCTCTCGCTCTTTCGCTGGTAGACGCTCGACGGTCGATTCGTTTCGCTCGTCGATAATAATTCCATTTGAATGAAAAGGCAATTAAAACGCGATAAACGCGTGCCTCGAACCGGTTTCGTCGTTGTTTTGTGAAACCAGATGGCTGGGATAACGATAACAGCTTCAGGACGATAATCGTTCCATGTTCTTTCCTCGGGTTTTGCGTCAGCTCATCTCGATCTCGATCGACGATTAGGCGTTTCGAGCATCTACGTGACGGTGTTTATCTTCTTCGAAAATTAGATGCTCTGTCATAGTAATTGCTAACGAGTGAAATGGTTCTTGTGGCGAAACTTTCGCAACCCTTAACAGAGAACATCGCTGCAATAAATGCTAATATTTTGGATGTTTTTTTTTAACAAGAATTCAATTCAAATGTACAGTACACATATTAAAAGTCCATACTTTGAACCATGTTTCTGTCAATTTTTAGAAATGTATGTTAATTTATGTAGAGAGTACAATCTTCATCGTGAAATGCTACATGATGTTTTTCTGTGAAATCTACATTTTCACTTTTCTTTTTTAAAATTGTCTTGTTCCTAAGCAAAACAAAATTTGTATAAGTCTCTGGGCACAGTCATAATGACATTCATGTAGTTTCTAAACAATTCTTGTTCTACTCAATTCTGATCATTAGGGTCAGAGATATCCACTCCTCCACGCGACTCAGAAATTCCAGTAGCATGTTACGAGGACGGTCATACTTTTTACATAGGTCATACTTTTTTCATAGATGATCGTATTTTAATGTAAATTGGCAGAAATATTGCTCGAAGTATGTATTTTAAATATATACACTACACATTTAAATTAGACATTTACTATCGTCGCGAAAAAATTCCCAAGTATTGTACATTTTCTCGAAAGTGAACCTTCACAAGGACGTGTCCTTTTGATAATGAAGTCTTCTAATAACAAACCATTCGAATAACCATAGACGCTCGAACGTCCTGTCTACGTGGCGAACTCGTTCATCGTCGCTCAAGACGCTCAATTATTGAAATTACGACAGAATAGACTGGATTCGTGTCGAAGATATCGCTGCGTTTCGGTGGAGATATCATCGTCCCTGCATCGAAGGAAGCGTCGTCCGATTAAAGGTCGTTCACATTCGTTGCACTCAAGACGAGCCGTGTGTACAGTGTACACGCGTTCATTGGACAGGGACACCGTGGAAAGCGTGTAGTTCTGTTATCTTCGCGCCCTCGATGCATTTTCGTGGGGTTCCTTATCGAGTGGGTCTCGGATCCGTCGGCACGTGTCCGACGAAATTATCTCGAGCCACCGTCGACAGGTGGATTAGAAATTTGATTATCGAACGATAGCCGTAGGAATTTTTTTCACACGTCAATGACGTCAATTGACGCGAATTCCTGTAAACGATAAAAGTATTTCGACGCACATCTGGTTCCTAGAGTTTGTTCACGGGTGTGATATGATAATTATAGGAGGACATTGTACTCGTGTTTGCTCGCGTAATAGTTTGATAGAATTGATTAAAGGAAATACGAATGAATAGAAGGAGATAATTGTTAGAAGTGATATTGGAAACTTAGAATTCGAAGTGTGTATTGAGTTATGCAGTCAGTCCCATGGTATTCGATTCCTCTAATTCTATTGGAGATATCTGTCTAAATTAAATGATAGATTTGATGTTTTTAAATAAATTTGTCATTATAAATACATACATGCGTGAAGTTTATTCGTGTGCATATTTATAATATATATTTACAAACATCAAACCTATCATTTAATGTAGACAAATTTCTTTAATAGACATAGAGGGTGCGGATATTTATGGGATGTATATTACATTTTCAATTTTAATTTATATTAGATACTCGATGGTACTATGATGATCTATTCTTTCATTATAATGTTAAGGTTCACCAAAACAATTAGCTACAGGGAAGACAACGACAGAGCCGAATCGTTGAAAAGTTGCTCCGTTGTCGTAGCACAAAGGAATCCTGAGGGAAAAGGAGACATTTTTAATTCGAAGAGCCGCGCGAATCCGGACCAACGTCCAGCAATTTATTTATTGGAGAAAGTGCTCGAGGGCAGGGCCTGTCCCACGGTAGCCTGTCCTAAGCAGGATTCAATTTGGCCACTGCCCACGATTCCACCTTCAAAGAGGAATCACCATCGTATATAGCCCCCAGCAGCCCTCGTCGACGTGTACAGGCTCGGTCAGCGGCCTCCACTATTAATCTTATATCGAACGCTTTATCCGCGTCCGCTTCCTTCCTCCTTGGAGTTTTCTTCGTCCTCCACGCCGCCCCCCCCCCACCGCCGCCCTTGCCGCCCCTCGTCGACCTCTTCAACCCTTGGACGAGCAGGAATTTTCAATTCCTTCGAGTACCGCGGGAAAGCAGATTGCTCGAGGCTGTCGGGCGTCGCGACGTCGAGCGAAAATTTCAGCTCGAACGGACGCTTTCAGGATGCGTTCAGGGAAATTACATGGCACGTGACGGCGCCTTGGTCACCTGGCGTTAGGTGCCATTAGCTGGGAATTTCGGATCGAGGATGGGGGACTCGAATTAGTCGGGAAATGCTCGATAGAGGAGGTCGAAAACGACTTCACCTCCATTCGGAGTGTCCTGGATGTTCTGGCGAACTTGGAGACTTTTCGGTCATCTGGTGGACTGTTGCATTTATTACGAAGTATGTTCGGATAATATTTTTCAGGGAATTTTAATTATTAGGTTGTCCAGAAAGTTCGTGCCAATTTTTAAGAAAACTTCAAAGGCGCGTTTGAATTGTAACATATATTTATTGAATTACATAGGTACCATTTTGTTCCACAAACTTTCCACCTTTTAAGGGATGTACATATACGTATGTATATGTTGTTTGTTTTCAACCATTTCGACATATTCAGCCCTGCATTACCTATCAAAAATCGGCATGGACTTTCCAGACAACCCAATAGTTCGTCAAGAGAACCACGAAATGGCAATTGCTGATTTTATGAGTACTTAGTGGAAGCAATACTCTTCTTGTTTATGGATCGAGTGAAATAATAAACCTTGCCGAGGATGTGTGAATTATTGTATTAGAACTATGATGTGTTCTTTTTTCTGCCTTCTTTAAAAGTTAATTGCTATAATTTAATTTATCATTTCCACTTGAGGTACATGAAATGGCTTAACTTCTTTTTCAGGAAATTAATATATTGTATTCGTGTTATCTATTTAATCTTTATCAGTTTACTATCGACTGTCCGTATCGTCAACTTTATATAGATTCAATTATAAGTTATTTTTCTTAAAAAAAATTATATATACAGTCAGTCTTATAAGTATCCGTACCCTCTATGTCTATTAAAGAAATTTGTCGCAATGTCTCATTATAAATATGTACATGAATAAACTTTACACATGTATATATTTATAATAACAAATTTATTTGGAAACATCACATCTATCATTTAATTTAGACAAACATCTTCAATGGACGTAGGAAGTACGAATACTTATAGAACTGACTGCATACATTTCTTAAACTTCTCTACTGCAAACAGTGAAAAAATCTTAATTACTTAAAATAATGGTTACTTCAGATAGTAACAAAATGATATTGTACCATAATAACTATCACTTAAATGTTCATTCGACACAATCCTCTATTCAAAAACTAAAATAACTCAATTATTTGAAATAATAATTACTTCAAACAATAAGTATACTTGCTTATTGGAAGTAATTAATCCAAAACTCACTTCGAGCAACACGGTTGAAAATAAAATTCAGGAGTAACCATTCCAACCAATTAGCCCTCATTTTCATTTCAAATAAAGCTCGTCCAGGCCTGGGCGTACATTCCTGCGGGTCCAGGCGATTAATCGCGCACGGAAATGGAAGGACGTGGAAACGAGCGTCGTCTTTGGACGCTTCTGGCAGGACATTGGCCAGGACGAATAAGTAATGTAGAGGTCCATTATGCTGAAACGGTGAAGGGTCTCCGCGACCAGGGTCAGCCAATCCCCCGGAGGGCCGTTAAAGTGAAATACTTCTGAATGCAAGGTGGCTTGGCCGCCCTCCCGCAGTCCTCGCGAACGCCCCTGCGCTCTCCTTTCTTCCCTCTCTTTTTTCACTGTCCTGGTTGGACCCTCGACGGTGCTGGACCTAGGGCGCCCATAGGTAAATCGTTGTTATCTGGACAGTGATAAACCCGTGAATGGAGTTCGCGCCTGCTCGAACGAATGAGCGAGGAGAACGCGGAGGGTGCAAACCACCCTCGACGCAGGCCGACTCAAGGGGGCGCGGGACCGATCGCCAAATGGATGGCTCTGTTTATGCGAACCAGTCCTGGCTCGCTGAGATCTCGAGAGTTCATTCCAGGGACTTTCTATATAATAGAAATGAGGGTATTTCCGTGGGACTGTAACTGGTGCAGTCTTGCACCCTTGCGAACGCGTTTGTCTTTCGAATTTAGGTCTACGAACGTGTAGTTGGAGGAGAGATTAAATGTGGTAGATCGTCGATTGTTTGAAGAATTCCAAGCTGGAAATAAAGCCAATCCTATAGATATTCGTACCCTCTATGTCTATTGAAGAAATTTGTTTAAATTGAATGGTAAGTTTGATGTTTACAAGTGGATGTTTGTGTAAATACGTTGATGTATATATAAATATATACATGTATAAGCTTGTTTGTACACATATTTATAGTATAATGAAAAATTCATTTGGTAATATCAAACTTATTATTTAATTTAATCAAACTTCTTCAATAGAGGGTACGAATATTTGTGGGTTTGACTATATCTGACTAGACTGTGAATTGTGTGCATTTATGGGCTACAGTAATATGAAAATCATACAAAATATATACAATAATGTATGTTGAATATATTAGGTCGTCCTAAAAGTTTATGTCACTTATACTTCTGCTTAATATAGTAAAATTGTTACTTCGTTTTATATAAGTACAAAAAAGTAAACGTCCCTATTTATTCAAAGAATTTAGACGTATTTCACACAAACATAAATCCAATAAGAAATATAAGAATATATAAATGCAATGGTAAATAATGTCGTAGCATTTAAGATCCAATTGTGGAGGAGTCAGACATCCGCCATATTGCGCTAGGATACTAAAATCCGCGAGACCGGAAACGCTTTCACTCTCGCGGGTAATGGCGCCGTTTGATCTCGTGTTTACACATCGACTTTCCACACCAGTAGCGGATTTTCTTCAGCGTTCCATACACCTAATGACCACCAATCTCCATAAACAAAGATTCACTCTATCGACCGTAGACATAGATACAGTCTTATTGTTTCAGTGAAAGCGGCAGTTAAAAAGAATGTATCAAATATGTTTGATGAACTTCTCAATGAAAAGAAAAATTGAAGGAAAGTGAATTTTATTCAATAAGTGAATATGTATACTAGTAGGATATGTTTAGATTGAGATAAGTGGAGGTACAAATGTGGTTCGGCAAATTTCCGTAATTGGAGGACTCATTTTACCAATAGGCGATCGCGAACAACCGGGCGCGTGACGCGATTCTCGCGAGGCGAAAGGTAATTGAATTTTCCGGGATGTGCACGCGAGGGCACGTCGATTCCGTCTCCCCACTAGGGGTGGTTCCGTTTGTCTGGCAGAAAGGAGCCGGGGAAGCATGCAAACACCGCGAGATTAAAGGAACCGTCGTTCCATGCCGTGGATCTGGAATTGTGGCCTGGAGACAAGCCTCTGGGCTGGTGGACCCCCTCGAAAATGTAATCTGGACCAGCTTTAATATCGCGACACTTATTAATTTTCGAGATGTAAATAGTTACTGTAATCCAGAGAAAATTAGAATTAATAGTTATCAATAGTACACAACTCTGGCTATTATCAAGAATAGAAATTATTCAATTTTATATGCGTTGCTATATACACCCCCACTCAGAAGTATATAGACATCCTTACTTCCTTAATAGAAAAACAATTGACTCATAAAAAGTTCCGAATATATTAATATCAATTATATCATTTATGTTTCGAGATATTTATGTTACATTAGCGAATATATTTTATTAATAGTAATGATAAAAAAACTATAGGGATAACTAGATAATGCTGAAATTTATTTTACCAAACTTGGATACTATTAATCTCATCATTGTATACGAAGTAATATTGTCTCATTTATTTTGTAATATTTATGTCATAAATATTTTTGATGTATTGAACATTCTTTCTGAATTTTTTTATCTAAACGATGCCATAGTTTCATTATAAAATTGAATTTGGCACTCAAAACATTTATTATTATTAAATGTTGTTAAATACACATCCAATATAGAATTTAGCAACAAAAGTTGTACAGTACTAATTTACGGTGTATATTAATTATTCATTGAAGATAGTACGTGTCCACATATTTATGATCGAGGGTGTATTTTTTCTGATCACTTATGACGCAGAAAAGGATCTAATTGCGAGGATCGAAAACGATCCACAGCTTCTATAGAATCAATCAATATAAATTGAAATTTCAGAGCCAGATTGATTTTCTCATTTGTCCTATGAGTACAGCCAAATTATTCAAAAGAAAGTATATTTTTCAGACTTTCAGAGCAGCGTATTTATTTCACGTAACGATTGCACGATAATCGAAGCCGATTCGAGTGCTCGATAGTAAACGTAGTTTCACGGGTGAACGAGTACCTATGGCGAACGCGTTGCTCAACGATAAATAATTGCCAGGGGTGATCAATTATTGCTCAACAACGTCAGTAATAATTAATATTCAGAGATACCGCGAGTGATCGTTACTCTCGTTCGCTCAGATGACCGCGGAGCGAAGAGAACCGTCCAATTACCCGGCGTTTATGGCCGTTACTATTAATTAGAGAGGAATTATAGATATGGTAGGCGTCGAAGAATTCCAACTAATTCTGAATAATCATTTTTCGCTGAAATTCGTTCCTCGTTGCTTGCCGAGCGTGCACGCGTGACGGCCTTACGATTTATTTTAAGATACACTTGAAATATCGCGATTAAAAAATAGAAAGCTACTGAGGACGGGAGGGGGAGGTGGGTATTTCCAAAGTTTGAACAGTCAGAGAAGAGGTAATAAGACATCCCACAAGAAATGTAACCACCCTGTATTTTTACATTCTTTTCTCACATTTTTATCAAAGTCATTATATTGCTTCTATACAATTTCTGTACTTTTGTATTAAATATAAACATAACTTATGACACGAACTTATAGGATGATTTAATATTGTCCAGAATAAAGAACCCAATATCATTAAAAGAAAGAGTTAAGAAACACCATGACAAGCAACTCTAATACAAATCCATGAAGCTTCACGATGTATGCTTCTAAATATGATCAGCGAGGTCTCGAGCAAAAAATAATTCATATCCGATGAAAGATGAAATAACGTGACACGTTTAACACCTCTAAAAGAAAATTTCATCGTAGAAACATACCAAGCAGCCCTACCATAAATCGTCTCGAACCTCCCAAACGACGCAGCATCTATTCATCGACGTCGCAAAGTTAGGAATAATTAACCCACGCCGAAGGACAATCTGATAAGCACCGCAACGAGACTGCTCCAGCCAAGAGGAAGAAGGTATCCGCACGTAAACTAAGATGGAGTCGTTTCTTCAGCCACGCGAAGCCTGGTCGAAGTTGGCATACGGTACAATGGAGGGTCCACCGCACCGCTCGGACGGAGGAGGTCAGCGGCCATTCTCTGATGATATTGATTAGCCGACGCCCTTAGTTAGCGCCAGCTACACTTTCTTCGGCCCCGCTGCCTCCCCTCTCGCTTGTGCATCTCTCTGTAAACGTTTCCTCTCGCTTCCTCAGCCTCCTGCCGCGAAAGTCTCCGGTATCCACCCTCTCTTTGTTTCCCTTCGCTCTGTGAACTTCCTCGACCGTTCTCCCGTCTCCGTCGCCGGCGTTTCTTCTTCCTCCGCCCTCGTTAACGAACGAGAGAGGAGACGGGGTGCGAGATGCCGATCGGAGAGAGACGGGATCGAGCCTGGGCTAAGTCTCTCCGACTAAATCATTCATCAAGCAAATAATACCGAGGCTGACTCACGTCTCACGCACGCGGGGGTGATACCGTGATCGCATGTTTCCGTCGCCACGTACGGGGTGTCTGGGAAACGCGAATTTCCCGAGATTCGACCGTGGGACCCGGGGGATGATGGACTTTATTCCATCTTTCTATTTAACTATGGGCCGAATATTTGTTCTACATTTGTTATTGGTTATTTTATATATTATATATGTAGGAGTCTAAACGAAAAATAAAGCACGGAGATTTCAACCCACGATCTCGGATCCACAGTCGACCGCTTTACTTACGCGACCAATCCCGTACCCTACGTTTCGTGTTCTCGTTTTGACTCTTTATTGTTGGGTATGGAAGGCGCGGATACTACATATAATTAAGACATATATTCGTCAATTTGTGAAAAAAACTAAAATTATTCGGTAAAATGTTGGTATATTAGCATGTGACACAAGCCCACAGGGGGTTAACTTTATTTTCTGCGAGTAAAATGAAAGTAAGCGTGAGTTTGTGAGTTGTATCTTGTTGGAGCAAGAAAGGGTAGGAAGCAATCCTCGTGGTCAAATTACAAGATTTCCTTTTCTATGCACTGTTGTAACTTTTTCAAAAGCATTGTTTTATTCTTTCTATTAGTAAATGATTTTCGCGTCTCGGGTTCAGAAGAATTCGATACACCCTGTAGAAGAGGGTGACGGGTTCGGAAACGGTCTGTGCCCCGTTGTAATTAGACACTGCAGCGTGGAGCAACATCCAGAGGCAGGCATTGTTCCCAGAAATTAAGGGAAACGAGGGAAAGCCGGGAAAACTGGCAGGAATAGGGGATTCGGAGGGTTGCTAATTACGCAAGCTCGCGAAGGGGGAGAAGCTATTTTCTGCGCAGACACAAAGACCCCAACGCGCGTTATATTAATACACAAGAGGGACGGGGAATTTGTTTCGGGGACTTCTTTTGCAATTTGATCCAGCCTCGATAACGCTGCGCCTGTAGGAATAATTTCTCGTCGTGTACTTTCGTTCCTCAAACACTTACTCTGGGTTAGGGAATTTCTTAAGGGTCTAAGAAATGTTTATAAATTCATAAATACGGGTCTATAGGTGAACAGAGGAATTTAGAATAAAATAAAGTATCCAGTGTCATAGTTTTATTTTATTATACGAATTCATTGCGTCAACAATTTCCTAAATTAGGATCGAGT
The DNA here is from genome assembly GCF_026283585.1 of Hylaeus volcanicus. NCBI lineage: Eukaryota > Metazoa > Arthropoda > Insecta > Hymenoptera > Colletidae > Hylaeus > Hylaeus volcanicus. The sequence continues at coordinate 19,381,348 of NC_071980.1, forward strand.
TACGGAGGTCGGATAAAAACTAAGATGGGTAGAATCAGAATAAATAAAATTCAGAGATGCTGGTGTTATTCCTTGATTAACCATGCTCATTTTTTTCCACAGGTAAAGTTTGGATAGGCGATAACGAGGTCGCGTGGCGGACCGAATCCTTCAAGAGGACCTCACCTCTGAATCCCTGCGCCACCACGACTACCACGACGACGACAGGTGGCGGAACACCGGCACACCCCCACCTGTCACCACCCACAGCCGCCCCCGTGACCACGCCTGATCATAGAAGCCCTAGCAACCTCCACGTTAAACTTGGAATTTCGCCTGGTGAGTACCAAATTTAGTTATAATTTTTATTATCATCCCGGATACAAATTTTTGTAAACAGTAAAAAGAATGGTCCTGAAAGAGGAACACTCGTGATGTTTAAATCAGTACTCACTTTTGAAATATCTAAGCGGTGGGAGAATATTAGAAAATAGCCAAAAAAATTATTTTGATACCAGATTACTCTGAAGAAATGATATTTTTTGTTAGCAGTAACAAGAATGGTCCTGAAACAAAAACACTCGTGATGTTTAAATGAGTACTCGCTTTTGAAATATCTAAATGCTGGGAGAAGATTAGAAAATGGCCAAAGAAATTATTTCGATGCCAGATTACTCTGAAGTGATGAAATTTTCTTGAATGGTCCTGAAACAGAAACATTCGTGATGTTTAACTCAGTACTCACTTTTCAAATACCTAAGTGTTGGGTAAATATTAGAAAATACCAACAAATTATTTTAATACCAGATTACTCTAAAAGAGGCCCAAAACTAGCTTTGAAACCTCGACGTAAATTAATAGAAAAAATTGTAATGAATAATTTCCCTGGCATTCTAGGATCATCTGATATTATAAAAGACACTTAAGCAAGAGGAAACATTTTTCTGTTCTCCTTGCTTGCAGATGTTATAAATTTATTCACGGTGCACGCGGAGATTGCAAGTTTGGCGAAAGGTCCTCGACGCGAGGGCAGTGTAAACAGTGTGGAAAAGTGAGGGTCGGTAGCTTAAAACGGCCTTAAGGCGAGGCCTCTTTAAATAATGCAATAAGCTTGATGTCATTTGCCGGACAATGAGGGGAGTTCCTTTTACGGGAAGGTCCGGTGAAATTGCCCCTCGCAGGTGCGTGCTTCCGACCCTCGACAAAACGTGACTCCGCCAATCACGATTCTCTGATTCGCGACGCTCGTCAATTTTGCTGTTTTCTTCTTAAACTGGTAATGGCAACCGATGACAATTACCGTTTTTGCGCGTGGTTGTCGCACCGTGAATTTCAATGTATCCTCTTGATTTATAATTTGCGCGAGGAATCATCAAGCTATAGTTCCGAGGCGACATTAATACTGAATTACTATATCTCAAGAGTGATATTATAAAGGCCATTATTTAAGGAATTTATCAGAATTTCTTTTAACGGAGTGTTTAAAGAAAATAAGTTAGATCTTTTGTAGATATATTTAGTGATATCTAACTACCCTGTCTGAATTTTGTTAACGCGTTATAGTAGATATTTTAGGCGTTATAATTTGTGGAGACAGCTTTACAATTTTTAGAGCATAGATTTTTACCTGTTTTATAACCTTAACATATTGTAGCTTCGATGTGCCTTAATATTTAGAATAATCCCGAATGTTGACGAGGCAGTAACCTAATGTTCGATGAGTTGAAGAATTCTTCGTTCCAATCGTAAATCAATCAAAGACGAATCCAAAAACGCTGTCAAGATGCTATCAGAGATAATCGCTCCTCGAAATCTCACTTTTTATCGTGCCGTGATTTCGATTCGTGACTCGTGACTCGTTTCTAAAAATACGATCAGACTTGAATCAGCGTTTCCAACAATCTATCGAGCGATTAGAAGGGTAATTGAACGTCGTTAGTTGGAAAGCCGTCCGGAAGTCATCGTTTGACGCATGCGGTATCTTTGGAAAATCGTAGCGAGCAGTCAACAAAGTTTCAGTTTTCCAAACCTGTTTCGTATAATTAATTTACAAAATTACCCATGCAAAGTTGAGTAAAGAGGTTTTCATAAAAATTAGAATACCTTTGAAATAGTTTGTGGTTTATTTTCGGTCTGACACGTTCAAATATCTCCTGATATTATATCTACATTGATTTTATTACTACAATCAGCAATTTATCTTTATTGGGTAATTAATAATCATTTATTTTTGATCACATTGTTATTTTTAACGTTTAATCAACGCATGATCACGTGCGAGTCTATCTCCAACACACGAGAAATATCGGTGTCAAGCATTTCAAATTTATACCTCTATGATAAATAATGAATTATTCATTTTCGGTAAGTGTGAGTAACTTAGCTTTTAAGTTCTAAGCAAGTTCTTATCAATTTTTACAGTTCCCTTTTCACTCTTATTCTTATAATTGATCCTGTAATTTAAATTTATTTTATTGTCAATGGTTTTCTACCAAAACATAAATTGATATTTTTACGAGAAAAATAGATAATGGATGTAAATGATATTCATTCGCCCTAGATCTAGAACAAAACACCACCGTATTTAACGCTCGTCGAACCCCGTTCATTTTCACTCGTATATTTAATAGAAAGTAAAAAACGATTGGCAAGGAAATAAATTAAAATTAAATTACGAGACTGTTAATTTCGGCGAGTATTATGTGAAAATTCGCCGTCGTGGCGCGAAGAGCGCGGCATGGCATCGACTATCGATTCGAGACGGAAGCTGGAACGTCCAGGAAGGCGGATTCGGTTCGTGGAACGGCTCCTTTCGTTTGCTTAAATAAACATTGCTCGAACAATAGCGCGAGGGGGGCCTGATCGGGCCTCTTTCGACTGGCAATACGGTCGACGAAGGGATGGAGGCTGGTCTCCTGCTCTTTTCCGTGGAAAAGACAGGAAGCACTCCGCGCCGGCATGTTTAATGCATCGTTCGGGGCATTTCCATGTCAAACATCGCTTTGACTCGCGGAATTTAAAACCGTCTGGACCAAGAGCACACACGCTGGGTTGCGTGTGTATACGCTGATGGGAAAAACTACCCATCTTTATTTACCGTCGAGCCGACGACTGAACGAGATGCGCTAACGCTCCGACGATCGATAGGGGTCAAATGTTGAATAGGTTGGTCCCCAGCGATTTGAAAAATGCAATAATTGAAAGTGAAAATCTTACCACATTTTCGTGCGAATTTGACGTATTTCATTTGCCAGAAATGATTGGAAATGGGGGTATAATAAAGGAATAAAATGCTAATTTTATTAATTGAAAGTAATGATTTTATTTCTAAATGTCACGAATGAGCTAACTAATCGAGACTAACAGATAAACATTGTTAATAAAAGTTAGAAAGTATTTCTAGCCTTTTGGCTAGTATTTCTTGCTAGCAACGATTCTCAATAGCTCTTGAGAGAGCACGCCATATTCTAAATTTTCTCGCTTCTTATTCTGCAGTATACATACATTGTACATATATTCTCAATACATTTATTTATGTAGTAAAATTAAAGGTTGAATTATAGTAAATATTCCAACAGAAATTATTTCATAGAGACTTCAGAGATAAGAAACAAGGTGTAAAGTTTATATTTCTGCAGTTTTGAGGCTACGCAAAATTTTGCAAGAGTCATTTTTCAAGAATAGATATTAGATCCTCAAAGTTTCCTGCGATGAATAGAACGGGCGATATAGTGTTGCAAAGGTTAAGCAGGCATTTGTTCGGGGGCGCGGAATCCAAATATTGGAATAATGATAGCCGCGGAGAGCCATTGGAAGGACATAACAATTTGTTTCTCTTATCGTTGGTCACTTGCAGCACGTCGAGGAAAAATATTACGTCATGAGTATTACGATCTGGAAGGTTAAAGTGGGTCTCTAAATATAAGTTGATAGATAGATAGATTAATATTTATTGTTCCCGGATCTCCTTTACAGATATATCGTTTCAGGGAGTTATTGATGTACATTACGATAAAATATAATCTCTGTGCTATGAAAAATCAAACAATAGTGAAATGGATGCAAGGCATATATGTAAGTCAATAAAATAATTATCTGGAATTTTTAGTTGAAAACTTGTTTTCATTTTCACAATACATTTAACAGTACATTTAACTAGTACAGTTTGTGTATATCATGAATATATAAAAATCACTACTCGACACTGGATGAATATTTCTAATCGTCCCTCAAAGGACAAAAATCGTGGAAGAAAGTAGTTACGACGGTCGTTTCCACTTTAAGAAAGGATACGCATAGGAAAGCGCGGTCCTTCCAAGTCTATTTGCCTCGTAAAGCTATCCTGCCTAGCTGCCAAGTGTGTTTATTCGGTATATCAATAAGGACGAAGCGGGCGAGAGCGGGCACACGGTCCCCCAAGGATTTTGTCCTTCTCCGACGATGGCCTCTCTTCTGGACAGCTTGATAACATTATGTTTCTTGCGTCGACATATGCACTGGTCGATTTTTGAAGAATGAGGAGGGATAGCACCCTACGATGTTGCGGACCCACTGGCTCCCGCGGACATGTGTCCATGCGATGATCCTTTCGGCTCGGGAGGCTGCGTCAGGCCTTTAATAGATCCACGACCGTCCAGGATATATAGTCGAAGGTCGAACGATTAATCACAGGATCAATTAAAACTGTTTCGAGGGAGGAGGGAGGGAGTGTACTATTAATATCTTCTACGTGCTTCTTATACTCGTGTGAATATTTTGGTATTTGTCCTATTTGAGGTGAATGTAATTTTTCTTGTTTGATGGATGCATGATGACGAAACTCTTAGAAGCTATACTAATAAACTCCAGTGTCTTGATAATGAAACTGTTTCATTTCACGTAAAAAAAGCAAGGGTTCAAGTCATCAGTTTACTCATTTCGATACTGTTAGGAAAATAGAGACTCTTAAAGCTGGTACTTTTCGTCAACTTTCATCAAAACCTATCTTCGCAAAAAAATTTTTATTTTTACAATTGTTAAACATATGGATATCAATTTTATCTGTTTCAATCATAAATACTGTCCTGTCGAAAAACCATTTTTACAATTGAATCGTGTTAAAACATCAGGTCGATGATTTAAACCTCCCGTGCTTAGATAGACTGCAACACAGGTCGATTTGATGAGAATGGCTGGCATCGAAGACTAAAAGTGATCGATTCGACGTGAAGCGACCCGAATCAATTAATTGTCGGTTGTTTGCTCGACGTAGCGATGTATATAACATACACGTAGGGATATAACGGGTCGCGCGCGACAGACGAGCGAACGAGAAACGAAAGAAGAAGGATTGCGGACAAGCGGCTCTTAAAAAGTAATCTTCGAAGTCGGTGAACTGTGTAACGTAGTCTCGTCGCGTGTAAATTACGCGGCCCGGTTACGGAAGGATCCTTTCTTGCCCGTTCCTCTCGGATGTATCTCTCCCTAGGGACTATCATTCTTTTCCTCGGGAACTGCCTCTTCCCTCCGAGGTATTTAAATTCCGTTTATTCGGCCAACCCGAGCGAATTATTTTGCGTGACTACGTGTTACGGCTGGACGGACATCGAAGCAAGAAATATGCACAAAAACGTAACCGCGGCGTGGCTCGTTTGCATGTTAATCAAATTCTGCTTACTTTTATAATGGATGGTATTACACGAAGTAAAAACGCGAGCCGACGATTTCAGCTACTCGTATTTCTCGGAAACTGACGCTGGTTTACTTAGAAACTTTGAGAATGTTATCGTGCAGATATGGATCGAGTACAACTATGGTTGTCCAAATGATGATCAAGGTTTATCGAAATCATATTGGTACATATCGATTTCTCTATGTAGAAAGCTATTTGTTTATAGTTATCCGTTTAGTAAACAGAAAAAGAAAATACCGGAATGGTATAGGGACTGGAAACTTTCAGGATTGGTTCCTCTAGTAAGATGAAATCGAAAAGTCTTTTACTATTTCGCAATTCGAAGCCTCGTTACTAGAGATGCGCACGAGACAAGACGAGATTTCTACGATCTCGATCTTAATCTCGAAAAATCTCTTAGATTATACGGGTTTAAGGGTTCCATTTCGCACAGAATGTAAGTACATTACAAATAGGATAATTTTATAATGCAAGAAAACAACATTTCAGAAAATACGTATGTTGTAGTTTGATCTGTAATTTAAAAATACAAATTGTCGTGATAATTGACTAACATTTTGCAATAAAAATGTATCAATGTTAATACATAATTTATAAAAATGAATTTTTCTGGAAACTAATATACTGGATACTTCGTTCTTTTACGGACCACTAGTACCAGCCTCGGCTGTTGATGTTGTCCCTGTTAATCTAAAACTAGTCTCACTTTACGCTTTACACTTTAAACTTTACAAGTTCGCAGCCATTAGCTCTCGATATTATTCGCGACGAAGGATTGTTCGTTACGAATAATACCGATTACCAGGTCTCACCACGTGGAGGTTGCTGCGGCTGGAGACCCGGAGATAGAAGGAATCAAAGTTCCTTCGATCTCCCTCTACATAGAGTATACATACATAGATGCATACCCTTACATAGAGTCGACGAGCTTAATACTAAAAGTACGAAACCGTGGAAATCAAAGAAAACAAAGTCCCTTTGATTTCCAAAGTCCAAGTCTGACTCTGCCAAATAATTATTTGAACTAAGAGGGGTGAAGCTAAATCGCGACACGACGCGACCATGAAACTGGACTTACTGAGTCAGTCCCGTTTCCTCTTGATGGATCTGGACTCGAGAGGAAGACGACCGACGCCTCCGAACCACACCCTGCATCCCGTTGGGAGCCACTATAGGACACGACTTGTACCCGTCTCACTGCGCTTTGGACTTACTGCATTACGTCGGGAGCCTGGGACTACACTAAACGTGATGCAGGAAGTAGAGGACCGATCCGGAGGAGCCGATTGTCTTTCTCTCGAATACAGATCCACCAGGAGGACGGCAACCGACCTTTCTCTCCAGTTACACAGTTGGCCACTACACTTACCACATGAAGCAATACTGACCGAAATGGAGCACGATGTTACGAGCCCAATATGGACTTACGAACAAACAAAACAAGTTGATTAATAATTTCTTGGCAGAGGACAGACTCTCGTACGTACATGCCTTAAAACTAGCTAGATACATGCCTTAAAACTACCCAAACCAAACTAAGATACCCACAACCAATACCAAGCGACGATAACTACGGGAAACTACACAAACAAAGGTAGGAGGAACGCGAGACGCGGACACGCGATCGCGAGATCCATATCGACCGATGGATCGTCGAAGAATGAGCTCTCACCCCTTGTATACCTGTGTCAAGGGTCGCGGCTCGCTATCGAAGTAGAGAAGGGGAAGGGCGAACAACCGCGTGACAGGTCGATTCGAGGCTCGTTGGATCCATCGAGGAAATAATTCGCGAAACATAAATATTATAGCAAACTCCTATTCCCCATCATTGTTTAAATAATAAATATTGTTAATAATTAATTTAACTATTGTCAGAAATTAATATTTAGTTGGTCTAATCAACAGATATTAAAATATTGACAAATTTCTAACGATTACTTATTTAAATTTTATTCTCAACTTTTCATGTACGGAAATATTACTTTCTCGAAAAACATTGGTATAATAATCTGAAACTTTAAAATGCATTAAATATGTACATCTCCGAATTAATTGAATATTTACAATGCATGTACTAGCATTTAGTCTTCGATTAAATATTAATAAGAATCACGGTTCAGAATAAGTATTCATCGAACACAGTAATCGTGAGAAATTTTTCTATATCGTTATATCTGTTAGCTGAAATAACTAAAAATTAATTTTTGACAATAGTTACATTAATTATTAACAGTTACATTAATATTATAATAGAAGGTCCTACACTTTCGTTAAATCCTTAGGAAGTTGAAGTATTTTTTGAAGGTGGAAATGAGTTAACAGGTTAAGAAGAAACTATAGAAAGTTTCATGCAGGACGCTGAGGTTAGACTGATGTTTTACAGGTACGAGTAATACAATGTTTACGACTGATCACGAGATGGGAGTTGCATCGCACTTTGTATAACGTTTAGACGACTTTCGCGTAATTTTTCTGCTGGTTTCATACGGAATAAATTGTAGTTTGTACGGGGCAGTTGGTATCTCCATTTTACCGTGCAGTTTGAAATATCGAGCAGCGCCCATATGCGAGCCAATAACCGAGGCTACGCGTCGTCGGTGTATAGGAAGGTTTCATATACGTTGGCAAGGGACGCGAGAAAGGGTGGCTTGAAATATTGGCTACATAGATTTCGACCATTATTGCCGCGTGTAAAACACGGCGACATTTGGCGCTAAATCGATCAGGGCGAGCTGCGTCGCGGCGTGTCAATGCTCCTCTCGCGAAGGGCTAAGGATGCTCGCGGACTTTGAAGCCACTTCTACAAACAATTCACTCTTGAAGTCGTCAAATATCAGAGACGAGCAAAATTCTTTCCTAAATACAAATTTCGAACAATGAATAAAATGTAAACAAATATTTGCTCATTTCTCATAGAATAAAAATATAGTAAGTGTTTTACCCTATGACTAATGGAAACAAGAGCTTCTATTTGGGGAAGGTCTTTTCTCATGCTATTATGTGCGATAGTTTAATAATACATTATTCATCAAAGCAATTCCCTAGGCTTGTTAGTGGTAAAGAACCATGATCGACCAATGTAAATTGTGCCTATCAATGTATCGGACGAGAGCAAAAATTCTGTCTGTACATGTACCCAACGTATCGCTGCAAATTGTTATTAATGCATCTCCAGCTCGATCTAACACGCACAATCCATTGTTAGACTCAGGGAATTGATTTTCCATCGATGTATACCTGTTACGAAATTTTACTCGACGAGTTTCTTCATCCACAATACCTTTCCCACAAACGACACAAATATTTCTTACAGCTTCAACCGCGTTATTATCTGTGTCGAAATCGTACAAAATGCAACGTTTGACGCACATCGATCATTTTTCTTAATTAATTCGATACTAATAATCTGTATCTACATTTCGAAAGTGGAGATAAAATTATGTTTTGCATTCAACGCATAATTCATAATTTTGTTAAAAAACATGGACTTTTTGGACTCTCCAGAGTGTAGTAAATATTTAAATGTTAGATGTAATTTAGGAAATTAAATTTAAATATCATATTTGATTTGAAGAGACTCGTTCAAACTGTATGACGTACCACGCGGATGTATTATTCGTACAATAAAAAATTCCTTTCTAATTAAACAATTTTTCTGAATGTACTATGTGTTAACTACAAAGTTTGAATATTTCTACACAAAAACATGTCTTTAATATCGCACAAAACTTTTTTATGTCGTGCACGTAATCGCTTCATCTGAAATTAATTGTTTCTGCGAAGGACGAACATCAAATGAACAAAGAAACTCTAAATTAGATTAAAAATCTATGCACAGATCGCTCTGGAAAGTCGAGGAGATGCTTTCCTTTTTAGCCAATTTCAAAAAACATTTCTTCGTCGACTTGGGGGCGGTGCGAAAACGAACGAAACGTTTGCACTTGCTCCATACTTATGGAGGACCGTATGCCGCGGTCTAAGAATAACAACGATAAAGTATTCTCGCCATGAATATTTCGTATCTTCTACGGGGATCTCCCTGCTCGAACGTCGTTCAAATTGAATTCTGATTTAACTGGCCGCGTCTTGCCAGCACGGAAATATCCCCCGATGGCGTCGCTGTCGCACCAAGAAGCCCGTCCTCGTGGGTCGATTACTTGCGCGGGAATTTCCAACGAATCGAAGGGAGAGATCTACGCGACGAGTTTCGCAGTCTACGATCCGCGTATAGTCGCGTTCTCATATAAGTTGCGTGATTTATCGTCGCGCAGTTAAGCGCACAGATTTATAGGGACCGAACCCGCGCCCGAGTTTTATGGCTGCAGGAATTGTTTCAAACTGTTGAAAACCCTCTTCGGGCGTATATCCGCGTTCTTGCGCGGCGAGAACGCTCGAAGGATCAATTAAAAATAGTATTGCAACCGTGACTCGAGCAGTTATTGAAACGTATGTTACACGAGTCATTTTTCAAATAATTTCCTGTTACCTTTGCTATGGAGCACACTTCCTGAATAAGTGGGGGTCGTTCGACTGGTTGCCGAAAGTGGATTATGTTTTGTGTCATTTTTATTTGTGGATCAATGCGAAATAAAAGGGTGAAATAATAATATAAGGTAAAGAGTTTTAATTAAGATAATGAAATTATTAAATAATAAGCGATATGAAGAGTTTGCAAAATTTAAATACAAACCTTAAAGTTAAAAGTATGAGAACATAATCAATGTACTCGTGTAATTTATGCATCTCAAACAAATGATTATGATAAACGTAAAACTTAATTTTTGTCTTATAGTCAGTTTATCCCCCCAACAATTATTTTTATTTCGGCGTAGAGCAACCAATTCCAATTGCAAAACCGATTTCGTTCACATTTTCTTTAATTTAGAAGAATAGTGCTCACGCTTTACCTCTCTTAAATGATACTGCAAAACAAATACGATAGCTTAAGTTTCGACTATGAATACGAGCAAGCCCACCCCGAATAGTGTCACCCAATAAATCATGCGTTTACGCGGGTCGTTCTCGATTATTTTTCACGCGCGATCGTCGATCAACGGCGTGGGGAAAAAATGAGATACGCGCCGATAATTGATGACCCCCTTTAATAAGCAGGAAAGACGTCGTTTGGAAGCGAGCGCAAAAAGCTCGAGGCGGTCGCGTGGATTCGTTCGACGAAAGCAGCTGCTCGCCACAAATTAGCATCGGCCTATAAACGATAGCGGGTTTCGACAGTCCGCGAGCTCGGTGTTCAGGAACCGGTGAGTTAATTGAAGAGTTAATAAGCCTGCACTAAAGCAGCCAGCTTCGGTTAAAACACGTTGATGATTGGTCGGCGGGTCTAAGATCTTGTCAATGGCGTTATTAGTTGACATCGAGGATATTTAACGCTTAATCAAGAAAGGAATAGGCAAATTAGAGAAAAATGTTGTTGGGCTAATTTTTAAGGAATAGGTGATTTGTAAAGGAATTTCTATAAATAGAAGTTTAATATTCAATTTTTTGTATAGAAAAATAGATTAAATTGGAGGTACAGCAAGCCGACGTAATTGTTTTTAATCAAACTGTTTCATGAAGTTGAAATTCAAGAAACAGTTTTTCAATTCATTTATTAAACGGAGACGGAATTGATTTTTTAAATTTTTGCAGTGCAGTACTCCCTTAAGAAATATTCATAAAATGAATCATGAAAATAACAAAAGTCAATCGATCAATCGAACTATCCATGATCATAAGTCTGAATGCATTCGGTATCAGAGGCAAACGAACGTTCGTTTCCCTCGTAATTCATGTTTTCCTAAAGCATTCCGTGAACAAACTAAAAAGTATATCGAAAAAGAAACACGACCCAGTTTTTCGACAAACGGATTCAATCTCTTTCATCGCTCGCAGGTGAACTGCAATTTCCTCCTCCTATAGTCGATCGCATTCTCTCTGTGGACAATTCGAAGAAACCCCAGCCGCATTGTTCGCGTTCTTCCGGAAGAAGTCGAGGCTGCAATTCCGTATGAAAAATTAATAATTCCTTGGAAAGTCTGCGTCAATCGTCAGGAATGATTACACGTGCATTTTCGCCAATTACTTTCATCGTTGACAAATATTCTATAATTGCAAGGCTAAGTTTCTTTATACAGTTAGAGTAACACGAGAGAAATGTTTTATGGTATTTTATCCATATTAATGTAAGTTAATGTTAATGTTAATTAACATCAACTTCAATAAGTTAAATGAAGGTAGTTATATTTTCTTTTAATCTCTCTACGCGTTTCGTACCTTCCACAATTCAGAAATGTCCAATCTTTATTACAAAGTTAATTGCATTTCTGGAACATCGAAAATTCACCATTAATTTTGTAAACAAGCAAAACACTTCCTCCATAAAAATGAATGCCTAACTCCAAGTAGTAAGACCATAAAATCGATAATTTTATCGAATAGTAATATAACTACAGGATAACTCTAAAAAAATGAAAATAAAACTGCATATGTGAAGGTAAAATAAAAAAATGTACCACAAATTGTCAACAGACCTAAATAAATAATTAAAGGATCACCCTGGGAATTGAGTACCAATCGTCAAGCATGCAAAATCGGTTTCCGAAGGTTCGTTCGTCGATTCGCGAGGCCCGCGTCTAAAAAGGGTACCAATTACCTCTAAAATTTATAATAACGCGCGATTTACCATAATTAATCGATTACGCCGGCGGGACGTGCGCTGGCCGACTCGAGCTCGCAGCGTACAGCTCGCCACACCAACCGTGGGTATTTTTTGAGATCATAATTTTAGATAGGCCGCTCGGCGTTCTCGCTGACGCAAATGGCGGCGTGTAGGCAAATTGAGGTGAGATTGGGGGTCAGCACTACGCCGCTGACCGTTACGGGGGCCCCAGCCGCGAGTGTACCGGGCGATACAAAAGCAATTTGCAACTTTGTCGTCCAACCGATGTAATCTCAAACCCTTTCTCTAGCACTCAATTTTCGTCCATGAAAGTATAGCACCTCGTGGGATCTATAATTAATCTTAGGTTAACAGATCAGAACCTGAGAACTTTTCTGACAAATTTTTAGATCAATGTGTTCAACGAATAATTCGTTTGTATATTGAAAAGAAAATGATATAAATGATGCAGTGGGACTTAAGCGTAATAGAAGATTTCTCTTCAGAGAGAATTCTATAGTTGGTACAGGAACGGTTGCTGCGTGTTTCGAATCGTTGAACCGTGAAGAAACAGGTTGGTGGTAAAATGCACAGATAAAAAGTAGAGAATATGTTCATTGTAATAATACTCGTGTTTGGGATACAGAGCATAGGCCTGCTTCTGAACTAAAGTGAGGGAAGCTGTTGTTACGTTGTCTCTCATTTTTCTCTCGTCTCTGTGGATACATAATACGTGGACTATTGAAATGTGGTTTGGTTAAATCAAACAATTCTCACAAATGCGTTGCTACGTCGACTGTCCAATATTAAATGTCTGGAGAGGTTCTAAAGGTTTATTCAACTTCTAATGAAACGACGAATAGAAGTATGTCATAATTCAATGGAATCTTCTTTTATATCAGTCTCAATTTAAAATGGTGATCACAGTGGCGACTTGCTAACAATTCCTTTAACCTAGTCTGGCGAAAGAAATACGAAGAGAACATCTATTAATATATGATTCGCTTAGAAGCAATTCATTTATACTTATGTACTAGGTCATTGAACTGGTTTTAAAATCCTCTATCTTGATAAGGAAGCCGAAACGTACCGATTCATTTAAAAAAAATGGAGGTGGCCTTCAAATGTCCAAAGTACCTCCACCTGCAAGAAAACTATTAGCGCCACCGGATGGCCCCTTCGTGCAATTTTATTTTACCAAATATTTCTGTGAAACTTATAATTTCGAAGACATCTGAGGCGTTAATAGTTATTGATCCACCCTGTATTTAACTAGATTTATAATTCTTCATGAAATGTGCCAGCTTATAAAAAATTCGAATGACTTTTACAATCGAAAGGTTTCCTTTTGTTCATTTGCTAATTAGCCCCCTCATCCATGATGCAGATACCTAGACAGCGTTTCTGATGACTAACAGAAGATTGCATCGCCCTTCAGGGAAAATCGTATATGTCGCGGTGGGCTCATACTCGCGACGACAGGTACTCCATGGATGCAGATTAGCTCTCCTGAAGAAACCCGCGTTATCCAGCCAAGCTATTAAGATCGCCGTCGCGAAGGGGGTATTAATAATGAGCCGGTAAAAAGTCTCAGGCGGAGGATCAATTATTTTCTTGTCTCGTTTAACACCGCCGTTATTCCGTCGGTATCGTCGGTATGCATGCGTAATGACTCTATTTCAGCAAGGTGGCGCGATTTTACCGTCGGTGACCGAAGAGGGCCGCGCGAGGTCTGCAATTAACGCGCGAAAGCCTGGAAAAATTGCCAAGTCGTCCCACTTAGCCCAAAGAAAGGAAAACGCTGAACGGATAAATCGCGCTTGCAACTCCGTTGCTCTATTTAGGCTTCCTTTCATCCTGGCGGATGCGCGCGAATACGTAACCGACCTCCGCGTCATACCGCGCTTTCGCTCCTGTCGGTGTCCAAAGAGAACTCGTAGAGTATCAACCGAACTACTAATTAAGGAGCAGGGGAGTGGAGAAGTAGAAGAGCATTTTATTTTTTTGGTTGCGCTGTGAATCACGCGTATAGTATTCAGCGATTGAGAGGAGAAAGGGAAATGATTCTCAAGCATCTGCAATATCTAGATTACCGACTTACCTGTAGCTGACGGATGTGTTTCAAAAGGAGGTACGATGTAGTTCACGAAAGTAGTAAATTCTAGAAATCTCGAATTAGAAAATACGGTAAATTAACCATTCATCTAATTTGAGATTAGAAAATCATGTCACCCTTGGCCCTTTGATAATCATTTTATTGACTCTTCGAGTTCCAATGAAATTTAACATTATTGCTGGTTGATTTACTGCGTCGAACCTCGTGGTGACCAAGAGTCATCACCTTTCGGGCGCAAAGGGTTAAGAAGATGTCATTTGCCATTTTCCTACAGTTTTCTCTTAAGAAGTGTGAAGTGATACATGTCAGCTAGGCTGTGAATCTAGGACAGGCATGCAACTATATCTATTAGCTAATAAGAGAGATTTCACATGATCTGTCATGTGAAAGAGTAACTCAACACGTTAAATAACACTCCTAGATAACAGTAACGCAATGTTTGAATCAAGTCGTCGGTCTGAAAAACAAATTTTATATTTTAATTGAGCCTAGTTGACGTGAAGACTCTATTAGCGAGGTGTCAATGAACTTGTTTCCTTCTGAGCTACTTAATCACTTTGCCATTTGAATAAGAAGGTTAGACTGAAACAATTTTCAGGAAATTAAATTAATTCTCTCATGCTCCTTCCAATTGTCACTTAAGAGAACCTAGCTCCCTCATCGAAACATTTAAAATACATCGTACAATATATTGACCACTATTGGCATTTGGTGGAAGTGAATTTTCAATGACTTCTTGGTTTGGAACTTGACCCTTAGACCATTCACGAACTCGACTGTACACGAAAATATGCTACGAGAAATCTATCTGTGCAGTCTTCCAATTCTAGAAGTTTTCCCTCCCCTAGAGAAGATATAGTATACTTGTGTCAGTCTACGTTTTCTCCAACATGGATCTACAATGTCAAAAATGCTGATCGCCGAGTCTTGAAACCCTCGGTTCGGTTTCACACGAATCGAGGAACGATTTCGCGATAACTCAGGCGAGCCAGACGGCGTTGACATGATGGGGCCTCAACGACGTCTCAGGTATTCCCGGATTCGATTTCTTCCCGGCGTTGATTTATAGAGTCGCGATTTCTCAGCAGCTCGGTAACGTCCGAAGAGTCCGTTGAAGATTTATGACGTACCGAAAAAACGCCCGCGGTGTACACCTTAAACGGCAGTGCTGAACCAAGTGGGGACCCATTACGGGCCAAATGATTTCATCGACAAACTCCCATCGGATCTTTACCACAATTTTATTTATTTATTCGTTTAATGACTTTATCGAGTGGATATGGAAGGATGTACGTATAAGGCGCTGGCTATTGTCCTAAGGAGGCGAGATTCGGTTAAAACGCTATTTTTAACCCTTCAATTAAATTTTATTTACAGACTATTGGAGACTACATAATCAAACATTTATCATGGTACTTATTTTTGTAATTTCACTGAGATTCAAGTATTTCTAGTTCTTCAGTAAAAATAACTGTCACCCATATATGGATGACGTGTCGTTCAATGTGTTAAATACCACAAGGGCGCATATTAAAATTTGGCATTAATTCACAACTCTAGACTGGACTTAGGTAGCAATAGGTGCAATAATAAATGTAAAACAGATTACGTACTCTTATACAATAAAAAAGCAAACAAACAAGAGCTTAAACCCTATTCCCTAATATTGAGCATAGACATTTCTTTGGACAATCGTTATCAAGTGGTCCACGTTTCGCTGGATCTCGATACAGCATCACCACGATACCCAACCCGTACCTCACGTCACAACAGTCGTATTCCTCATTTTCCACGAACTCCACCACAGTCGCGGAACAGCGAGTATCACCCAGTATATGAATCCGCGCGAACCACCGCGTAATACCAAGGGATCGCGGTGGACCGGCTAACGTGATTATTATAAAGTCAATACGTTGCTAACTCATCAGCCAGCTCCGCCCTCTAACAGCCCGGTAATATGCACCGGCCAAGAAGTCAGTTACGCTCTATCAGTGCTGGCTCTCTTGCTCCCTGCCCTTTTCCCCTCTCGTTTTCTCTCATCCTGTCCTTTTTTCCATCCCTCGCACCACCGATAATACCTTCTTCCTCTTTTCCTCGTCCCTGGAGGAGGACGGCAAGGTGCGTCGAGATCTCCTCTCGCTCCTCCCGAGAGGCAAGTGTCTACCTACATCGGATAGGCACGTAAATACCTACCTACGCGTGTAACCTACCGTACGTACACCTCTCTACCTGGCACTCTCACCCTTTCTCTCTCTCTCTCTCTCTCTCTATCTATCTCTCTGCACGTGCAATACACGGTTCCGCGGGTACAGTCCAACAACGTATCTGGCGGATCTCGAACGAGCCGCACGAAATCGCTGCCTGCAATTACCCCCGAGAAATATATTACTTAAGGATTGCCCGCTAAGAACGTGGACGATAAGGATGCCTCCACGTCCGGCGATCACGGTCCTCGCCGCGAACCTGGACTCTCGCCTCCGTGAACTATCAGGGGGCTGCGTCTCGACGCGAAATTGATGGTAAACGACGACGTCTTCCGACCGATTGTATTCCTCTGATGTACCAGCGTTCAATTACGGTTGAGGTCGTGATTGCGAATAGGTACCCGTTAAAATTTTAGATCGATTTGCAAATTTGGCCGAAGGTACCTTGGTTACCCATTTCGCTCGTTTTTAGAATTCAAGTCTAGATATAGAAGAGTACTTGGTCCCTTGGCTAAGGGCATAGTTTGAGCAGTCATTGTTCTGGAGAGGCGATGAGAGGGGGAAGAACGGTCTGGATCATGGATATGGAGAAGCTTCTGGGATGGAAAGTCTTCAGGGTGTTTGTAGAAACTTAGATCCGCATAGTACAGTCAAATTTGTTAATATTATAAGGGTCAGGTGTTAGGTTGATGTTGAATGTTACCTAAGAAGTTCCAGGGGCTCTGTAACGCCTATAACCTCCTAGCTTTGGGTACCATTGAAGAAATCCTAGTCTTCCTTTTATTTTCCTATTCATCCAGGTCGTATACTTGAAATGCTTCAACTCCAATCCTGTACATCGTAAAGACGTTTGTGTCCAAATTCCTTCACTGCTGAAGTTTATATTAACAAACAGCAGTCTACCAACGCGAAGATCAGTCACCAATCCAAAGCTCAAATCTGCTAAACTTTCTCCACTAGAACTACCTCGATCCTTCTTTGCCTATTTCGAATTATCATCTCTAGGCCCAGTCCTTTACCAAGCCTGCATTTTCCTGGCTCGTTACCACACAATTAACCGAATTGTTCCTCGATCAGGGTATCCCCCGTCGATGATCTATGAAAATTATCGATAGTTATCGGGTTGCAGCGACGAAGGTACAAACGCGCTCGCGCGCGCTGAACAGGCTCGGCTCGCGAGTAACCGATAACGTAATACGGGAAAAGGGAAAAGCAAGAGGGCCTACTCGCACCACCAACCTCGTCCGCGAGTATCTGTTACATGCCTTATGGACAGCGCGGAACGCGTTATTACAGCCACGGGAAGGTAGTACGTGGGGCGTCGTGTCTTTTTTCACCGTCGAACCAAGTTCAAGGTCCGCGTTGGGCTGGGTTCGTTTCATTCATTCGTGTGAAACGTGCGCGCGTGTGGTTCCTGACACGGCTTGCGAAACTCCACGCTCGCGACTCGCGGATACACGCGCGCGTGTACGCGTGCGAGGGTCTCGATTCTGTTTTTCGCGGCGAGATCGAGATATCGCATGCGTGATGGTACTATTACGCTCCTCGGTCGGGCATTTATTTATTGCGTACGCCGGACGGCTTCCAGCGGACTGTAATAACGCGATCGTGTAGGAAAAATCTACGTCTCACGAGCTGACGGGGATGCTCCTTTTTTTTCTCGTTTCCAATTAAGAGCTTCGTTAGAGAAGGCTCTCTTACGCCTGGTGGCACCAGAGGACTTCGTGAAGGAGAAGTATGGAATTGTAGAAGATTCCTTCGTAGAGATGCAAGGTCCTCTGTTGTCTTCGGAGGTCTGCGAATAGTGAAAATCAGTTATTTTTAAAAGGCTTCAGCTAATTAAAAGCGTTCCTAGGGAAAGCTCTTGCACGCTTGGTGTCATCAGCTGACAACCGTGCAGAAGAATTGCGTTCTACGTGCAAGGTGGCAATGTGGAAGATTCTTTACCAGAGGAATGTAATACCAAAATTGAATCGAGATGTTCTATCGAAGAAAGTTGACAGATCTGTGCTTTGGAATGATGCATTGGAATGCTGCATCTACTTATCTTCGCGTTGGTACCCTGGTGCTTATGATTAAATATTGGGTTTCAAAAAATGCATGTGTCAATGGCGACTGTGAGGTTGAATGTTTAGATCTTTGTGTAATCCTAGGAAATCAGTGATTAGAGAAAATCAGGTCAGCTTTTGGAAACTTAGCATCACAGCTCAAGTATCTGAAGAAGATGATCGGCAACCACTTGGAACAGCTCACCCTTATTACACTGTACTTCATCCTAAGTACTTCATTCTGGTACTGCACTGCCACTACTCCTATCCCTGTATCCAGTGAATAAATTAATCGACGTCACGCTCGTGACGTTTACTCGTTTACACAAAGTTGCAAGAGATTCTTCGACCTCACTATAATTAGAAATAAATATTCCGAACATACATGTATCGGAGATGTGTCTCTAGATGTAGTTATTTTTTACTTTTTCTTTATTGTTACCAATGCTGTAGATAAATTGATCGAAATCATGAAACTAGCTAGCATTGTTTATTTAAGTTCGTAACTGTCAATTTAGTTATTTCGCTAAATACATACATCATAGCACAATTATTCACATTCTTCTTAACATTACTTTGTTTTACATAACTTCAGCTCTATATAGTAGCTGTATATTTCGCATACTACTCGCACTACTCGCTTACTTCATTTATAAATAAAAGCATCGTTAACGAAACGTCTCTTACACCTAGTGACACCTCGAGATTCGCTGATAAAAGAATATTCCAAACGCTTAGCAAACTGTTGCAAATGATGTCTCAACAAAGGTTTATTTTTCTGTATATCACTTCCCTCATCATCGAAGATGTTACATACACGGTAATGAATACAATTACGGTACGTGTCGTAGGATGCTGTGGCAATTTTCCTACGACAGGATTGTATCACGAGGTGATTGTTTAATATTTATGTGCGCAATTTATCGATAGAAGCTATGCAGACTGCATACCTAGTCGCGAACGCGGAGTGAATGTCTGTAATAACGGCACAGGTATGATTAGGAATGAGGATTCGAGAAACGTATACACCTGTCAGGGCAGCTCAGTGGAAACTGTGAGACAGCCTTTCTGTACGAGAATAGAATCCGTAGGGGTCAGTGTTTGACGATCGACTGGTGTTTAGAGAGGTAGTGGAATATTTTACAGGTAAACATTTTTCGTTTCTGTTCTTATCGGAACAATGGAGCTGATAAGACAGGAATGATGTTTCAATAACAAGAGATAAATTTGAGTATTACTTAATAAGCTAGTTGACAGAGAATTTTGAAGATTTTGTGCTCTCAGTGGTGCTGTACTCTCAGCATGACAAAAATGAGACCAGACGATGAAAAGAGTCTTGAGACATATAGCACTTTTTAACACTAAACCTACCGAGGTTTCTACCTATTTCTACTGCGATGGAACAAATGACTAATCTTCAAAACACTTTTTTTAATTGAATGCAGAAATCCAGAAATATTTCACGTGGTACTAAATTGCATGAAACAATCGTATATAATTTATATTATACATATATTCTATATGAGAACTGTATACACAAGTTTGAAAACGGTCATTTAACCGGTTATGGTAGGTTTAGTGTTAAGGGAAGCAAGGTCGTAATGCAGGAAGACCAGCGTTATCTTACCAAGCGGATCACTCCTACTATAATTTGCCCAAAATCTAGATTAGACCCACATCTAGTTTACTAACATGACTCATAATAGTCCCAAGACAGTCCACCAAAAGCTTTTCTACTCGAAAGCGTTCCGTACCTTGCATATAACCTCTCTCTTGCACGTTCTTGACTAAACTTCAACTTATCGAGAATCGGAGGAATTTTCCTTCTTTCTACAGCAATAGCAGTATGATAAACACCAAATACGCGGCTCCTTCGTGGTTAATTTCACGATCAACCGGTCCGTGCGGCGCGTGATGGGCCGTGGTCCAGGATGCGCGCGTGTGCGAGGGTCCCTGGACCTCGTGGCCGACGTCCATGTCGAGATGAATTCAACGTATCGCGTTTGTCGGTGGTGGTGAGCGTGTGTGCCCCGGGTCTGGGCTCTGGGGTCGGAGGTTAAGCGGCGTGATTGAGTCTTGCTTACAAGGAGCCGCCCTTCGTTGCTCCTCTCCATGTCCTACCTTCTTCGTGGGGAAGGAAACCATAATGCAATTTAAGCCATAATACTTGACTTTAAATTGAAAAGATTGCCCGGGGGATGCGAGGGAGCCCCGCTGACTATCGTAGCAGCAACGCAGGCGGCGGCGCTGATGCTGGCGCGGCTCCATGCCTGCGAAGGATGAGGTCGAGGAGAAAGGGAGAGCCCGACTCGTTCCTCGAGCATTCAAACCGGGAAAACGCAGAGGCACCGCTCGGGGGAACGATCGGCAGCATCGATATTCCGCCTACAACCGCGTTAAGCACCTAGTCGAACGACCTTTGCACCACCTACCTCTCGCAGCGTCGACGAGAGCTGATACCGATTAGCGGGAATCGCTACCTCCGCCGTCATCGCGAGAGTCGAACTCCGAATCGACAGATGGTCGATTTTAGTTGGGGAATTCTCAGATCGGATCGCGATATGCGTCTACCAGGGTCTAAGGGATCTGCGGCTTGATTATTCCGGAGTGATGCTTATTGTTGGTGTCCGCTCGAGAGTTTTACTCTTGGAAGTCAATATTAAGTTTGAGAATTGCGAGGTTGAGAGATTTGAGAAACGAGAGGTTTATCACGGAGAGAGGATCGAGCGGAGTGAAAGCGGTGACATTTGAGCCGTTCATTGCGCAAATCGATTAACTCCATGAAACATAATGTTGAGAAATGCGATCAAAACGGCCTCTGAAATAAAATATTTATTATTCAAGGGCCATACAAATTGTATCGTTTAATGATGTTAACCTTTTCCACTCGAGGACTTTCTTGTAGTATCTACTAGCAACTCGAGATGGTACCTTGGCATTCTACTCCCACGAATGCTAAACTTAGAGAGACTTCGAAGATGAGATCTCTAATTTGAGATTTGAGAATCACCCCTACCTCATCGACAATCATTTTATTGTCACTTGGAGTTTCAAAAAAATTCAAGCTAAACAAACATTATTGCTGGTTGATTTACTGCGTCGAACCTAGTGGCGACCAAGGTTCATCTCTCGAGTTATAGCATCAGGTTAAGATGTGACTGAGAGTGTGAAAGGGTCTCTTTATCATACAGGAAAGTTATCATAAATATAAAAAGTTACGACTATACCACATGTTCTGACACTTAAATTTAAGATTTCTCAAAAAGTGGAGATAATGGATTAGTGCAGTGAATGGCTCATTTGTTCTATTCTTGAGAGGGGAGGAAAAGAGAGCCTTCAGGTTCGATTTCGATGATTCCAGGTGACACTTACGAACAACATGTCCCTTGAGAGCGACAGGTGTCGGAGGAAAGGGTTGTCCACGTTCTCTTTGAAAATCTAATAACCTCGATGAGCGCGAAGTTGTTTCCCCAATCGGCAAACTTCTGTCACGCGGTCCCGCTGACCAGCGGCCATCTGTCGGCTCGTTCCTGTACTCTCCCTCCTCCCCTTCACGAGCCACCCCATCGGATTGCTCCGGCTTACATTTCCAATCAATAACCGATTGAACAACCCCCGCTCGACCCCCATCTGCTCTCCCAGTCGCATTCCAGAGAGCTAACGGCCAAACAATCCCGCGTTCCACGGACCGGACTTGCTCTTATTGTCCCAAGCGAAACAACGAACAACGCGATTCGCGCGGATAATTGATAGTCCAAACACAATTGGTGCGAATACCGCGCGCAACGAATGCTAATTGTTCGTACGCATTGTTTGGCTAAAACGGTTTCGTTGGAATTGTCATGTAGGATGTTACAACTTTGCAGGTGATGCTAGCTTAAGCAATGCTAGACTAGGTCGATGATTGATTGGCAGCTGAGTATGCTTCTGAAAGTTACACTTGATTAAAATAGCTCTGTTCATACTACAGTAAACTGAGCTATTGCGGAAACATTCTTTTCAGGTGCTAGTGATAGTTGTCTTGTCGAGGCCTCGACGTAACTTGACGTTTGGAATCGTAATTTCAATGACTATGCAGTCCTTTTATATTTGACATCGATGAAAGGAACGCAACTTGGATACGATTGTTGGCTAGAATTTTCACTTCAGGAGAAAGAAGACTTGCGTTGAGACTTGAGGTAGGAGAGAGATCCGATCATTTTTACCGAGATATAATTCGTCAAGAGACTTTATTGTCATACTAATGCGTGTTTATCTCTGAAGAATTCAGAGACCATTAAAGGCGGTCATAAAATCCACTAGAAAGGCCTGGGTCTAGATGACTCTAGATCTGTTTAATGACTGGTTCATCGACCATTCTTCCACTGCAGTGCAGGATTACTGTATCCACCAAAACGGTAATTAAATATTAAGGTGTTAACCTTTTTTTTATTTTGAGAGGTAATTAAAGGGCTATTATCGTATGCTCGCAAGAAAAAAGGATTTTTTAAACATTTTTTATATCACATAATAAATAAGTGTGACATATCAATGCATTTATACATAATAGTAGACATGTTAAACTAGTAACGAAAGTTTTGTGGTTTACTCTTCGTTATTTACGTAACTACTGAGTCCTCGAAACATGCAATTACTTAGATCTAGAGACCTCGGAACATTGTTATCCTTCCAAGTACCTTCCAATCAGTAAAAACGCAGAAATACGAATCATAGATCTTGATTCGTCTCTCGGAGGTTTCTGGAATAAAAAAAAGAATTTGATTTGGAAAAAAGGCTCTTTGCATTAAAAAAAAGTTTCCTCAAGGAATAGATCCATCGATCGACGAAAAACGCTCCTCCTCGATGTCGAGGATAGAGAGGTGGGGGAGGAGAGGTACGAGGAGGCGAGATGATAAATCAGATAGGTGGCAGCAGCTGGTGCTCGGGAAATTGCCTCCCCATTGTATCGGGACGTGTTATTTTGGAAAATCATCTCTCGGCTCTTTGCCTGCTAATTTCGGTTGGGCCCTGTGCCCGAAATTACTACCTACTTCCTGGGTCGCGGACCTGGCGGTGGCCGCCAACCCTCGGACCCGGGGCATATGGAATGCGGTTATGGACTGCCTATCGGGTTTCTTCGTTCGACGCTTCGCTGTTAATTGCGGCCGAGCTAGCCCAGGTTTCCCTGTTCCGGAAATATCGACACGTTTCGGAAGTCTTTGCCTTTTAGTTTTCCGTGTCACGTCGACTGGCCAACTGATCTCGCGCGAACGGAAACTTGAAACTCGAATTGGCGAACCAATGTTGGCTTTGGATCACGAGAGTGAGTATTTTAGGAGACCGTTTTCTGGAAAGCTGCATGACAGTTCCTTTTAGGTATTCGAAAATCTTTCACTTTCATTATCTTATATTCGTCTTCGTGTTTGTTCGGTTGTGTTCAGCTGTGCTCAGTTTTCTTCAATTTTCTGTTCAGTTTCTTTTAACCCTTCGATTGCGAAGGGCGTATATACAATATGCCGATATTAAAAATATTAGGTTACAGAGAACGTTGAGACGAAACTTTTTTATGTTTACAGTTTATTGATAGGATGCTTCGTTTCGAAAATAGAAATTGAAAAGTTAGAAGTTCGTTGCAAAAATTGAATTTCCACGAAAAGGTCTTCTAAATTTTCAATTTTTATCTCCGAAACTGAACGTTGTATGAATAAATTATACATATTAAAAATGTTCGTTTTGTTATTCTCCATAAGGTGATATATTTTTTTTACATTCGATTGTTCGACTATCATTTTTTTTTTTAAAGACAACAGCAACAGGATCAGACCATTACGAGATCCGCGGGAAAAAGGTGTTTTAAACGTCCTATGAATAAACTGTAAATATGAATAAAATCTCTTAGAAATTCCAGCAAAAATCGTCTCATTTCGAGCCTCGTCTCATATCGGTTCATTTTGTTGTGTCCTCATCAGTTTTCCTCTACGTTGTTCTCCTCATTCTATTTTTGTCCTAGAAAACCCTTATATTCCTGCTTTAGCAAGACCACTGCTCTGTTCACCAGACTAAAACCCTAAACAGTAGCCTACTATAAACAAAAAATTGATAATAACCCAGGAACACCTTCTACATCGATCCAACAAGCCTACACTTATAAATGTTCACATTGTACCCCAAGTCTGCACAAGTAAATACACAAGTTTGCAGAAATCTCCTAATATTCCCTCCCTCTGCTGTCTGAATCTTCCAGGAAAATTAATGACATTCCCATAGAGGCGATGAAACTGTTGCACAATAGTGATTAACTCTTGGGGCGGTGTTCTTTTCCGATTTGCACGGGCCCGGACCCCACAAAGCGCCAGGAAACATTTTAGGCTTCAAAGCGCCGCTTCGTTGAATATTAAAAATCACCTAATATCGCTCTACCTGACCGGGTCACCTCCCACCTTCGCCAAACGCATAGACATGTAAATGCACTTTTTGCAGGATTCAATGGGGCAGAGGGAAAAATTTCCCGAATGACGCGTAGAATTGATGCGGGCCTCGGGCACGTATTAGGAACGTGGGCAAGACAGTAATGAGAGTCTTAGAGGTTCCTACGGACGTCCCCTCGCATTAGCATGTCCAAGGAGGCTTCGATGCGCCGATCGACCGGCTGCATCGTTTCAGAATGAAAGATCAAAATCGGCGTCGACCTTCCCTCAGGTAGTGTTACGGTTATGGGCTCATTAAGGCGCTTTTGTAGTCGAGTACGCCGAACGATGATGGATTCTGCAACTACGTCGTCCCGTTATCTCTCGACCACTCTGCCTCAGTCGCTGAAAGAGAAGATCCATTCATCAACAGTCGTTTCTCAGATGTTGGCGATATCATTATCATCTCTTAATTATTTTTGCTTCATTGTGGGGGAACGATGAGATTTAACAGTAGTACTTTTTTCACTTCATTATCATTTCGATACAGAAGGGGTTAGTGCATGCAAACGATACACTTAATTACATTAACCTTATTATAGTTGAAAGTTTCTTTTCTGAATTCTCCTCGATTATCAATTACTTAACAATTGGTATTCTTATTTCTACTTCACAATCTTTGCCAACAAATCTTGAATTTCTAATGCGAAGTCGTAACTTAAAATTATATTCTTTTATTTATTTCTCCTATTCTCTTCCCTCTAGAATCATTTTCATCCACTTAACTCCGCTACCTTTTTCGTCTAAAATTGTCTCTACTTCCATTTCTGTGCAATCATTTAAGGAAATTCAAATTTTTAACAATATCAAATTGCCTTGCTTTTCATAGAAGATATTATCGATATTTTGGGAGGGACATGGATATTGGAATCATTACGTTTCGGTTGATAACTGGACGACAGCTGCGCTCCTGCGCCCTTTATTTATTCCTCCGTTCATCTTGTTTCTCTCGTTTCATGGAAAACACGAACGTGACCCTTCACATCCTTATGTCATAATAAGGGTATAAACCGCCCCGTACGAATCGTCGAAAATATGCCCTCTGACCCCACTGACCTCCAGCAGGCAGGACACGAGCGACACACGAGCATTGCCGTTATACAATAACATGGTCCTCTGCACCCCATGCTACGCTTGACCCCTACAGGATGCGGGACAATGCGAGAGCCCTGGTAGAAAATGTATTCGTACCTGCGGGTACCTCTCTCTGATCAAAATTAAGTACTGACGAGAAAAGGAGATTCTGATAATTTGCTCTGAAAACTTTGTCTATGTACCTCGGACCAGAAAAAATATATACAGTAGTCATGGAAATATTCGTATCCCTAACTGGTGACTTCAGGCTGTTGATGTTTTTTTGGAATAAATATTACAGAGTGATGGGATCCTTTTATAAAAATATAGACTATATTAGTCGACCAATCGATTTATGTATGTTCTTTTGGAGATATGAGAGTTTAATTACAAAATATATTATGTGATTATAAAGGGGGTCTTCCACGTTTCGCTTCTGTTTTATAAAAGAACAAAATTCTAATATTTCTTTTGCGAAACCGTTTAGACAAGGTAAATTCTCTCGAGCGCATTTTCAAAGGCTTTTTATGCTACATTATTTAATATAACGTGATTCCTTTTAGCACATTCTGCAACAAAATGGTTTCGGGTGCAAAGGGTTAAAAGTGGAACGTATGAACTACTCAATCTGTGTGTGAGTCACATTTTTACTTTCTAACATTTATCGTCATTATTTAACCAAGGCACTTTTCTGAAAAAAAAAATTTTCAACTAGCATTAAAACTGCTAAATCGATTATTAAATTGTCTTATGTTAATTACAAATGAAAACCAGGTCCTTTTACGAACCCACCTTGCATTGAAATTTTATTTAACAAAAGATAATAAATCGAGACTATTATTTCCAGTGTTTCTACCAAAGGCGTTGAAATCTCCAACAAGCAAGCCTGAGATATTCCCGAAAATCGCTGTACGAGTGCCCCCGAGTGGTAAATCCGACAAAGATCCACGCGTGCACTGTTTCTGTCACGAAAACTCGCCATAGGTCACGCGACTGTCCAGTTTCTGTTCGCTCGAACAATCCGGTAGCTTCCCGCCCGGAAATTTGTCCCAGCCTGGCCATTACCGTGAGCACAATTAAAGCCAATAATTCACGAGGTCGAGAAGGGAGCGGGGCACGAGCCATAGGTCGGATGAATGAACGGTCCAAGTGTCCACGCTCCAGATTTTCGAGTGTGTCCAGTCTCCCCTCCTCGAGGACTAACGGCGGTCGAAGTGGCAGACTTCCATGCGCGCAGCGAAGGTAACAATAATGGCCACTGACCATCGGCCATCCCTGAATATTCCCAACCCTCGACCAGAATGATTCAATCCGACAATGGACCGTTCCGTCGGACAATGCTCTGGTCAAATGCACTGTCGGCGAACGAGGGAGGGGGCTGGGGTTGCAAAATAGGGGCGCCCAACGGACCCTTGCCCCGTTGATTTCACCCCCGCTCTGAAAAGCGCGGGTGGAGTCCCGGAGCCTGGCCTTTCA
The DNA here is from genome assembly GCF_026283585.1 of Hylaeus volcanicus. Lineage (NCBI taxonomy): Eukaryota > Metazoa > Arthropoda > Insecta > Hymenoptera > Colletidae > Hylaeus > Hylaeus volcanicus. The sequence goes on from NC_071980.1 coordinate 19,409,017, forward strand.
CGCGGAAACTCGCTAGCTACTTTCCAGAAATTCACTGGAAATTTGTGTCGATTCTCTCGTCGATGAGAACGTGGCGCTGCTCGCGTGATATGATATTGTGCGACGTGAAAACGGGGGGGGGGGGGGGGGGTGTTGAAAAGGGGGAGGGTTGGGAGATGCGGGTGGTTTCCTCATTTGGGTGACTTTGGGTGGCTCGGGTGGCATTTCTAAGGGAGGCTCTTTGATTGCTCTTCGATGTTCGCGTGGAATCCAATGTGAGCCTCTGATCTGCATGGGAAACAGAGAAAGAAGATTCCTTGTGTTGAGAAAATTGTAGGTATCTAATACTATGCTCCAGGAAATGATAAGAAATGAAACAAGGAGGATAATTGAACGCAATGTTGGACACAAAACATGTTTAACCCTCCTCTCCTACGGTCGAGTCAAAAGCGACCGACATATTAGTTCCATCATTAGGTTTTTGCAACTGTGAAGACTGAATCACCCAAAGGTTATAAATAAAAATTAATTTGGTTCTAGAAATGAAGGTTTCTTTAGCGAGTAATACCCCTATTTGAACGGGATAAATGCGTTTTTAGGTGACAAGGTCGGATCTGTCCCACAATAGGAGAAGAGGGTTAAGAAAATAACAACATAAGAATTTCTCCTTTTTATCTTTATTTTATTCCTTTTGTCTCCCAATTTTACTTTAGTAAAACCTGGTCTATATATCAATTATCCTACATGCGACCTAAAATAACAAGTCCACTATTGTCCACTATAGTCGACTATATACTTTTTACTGCAATTGTTGAGTCGGAACGCGCCTGCTGAAACACAGGGATATTTCTAAACATTCTAAGACGTTTAAGGAACCGAATAGAATCTCGTGGATTGTGCTCGTCGGGGAAACTCGACGAGAAAAAAAAACTCGCCTACTGGAGCACGCATTAACGACTTCGAGGCCGCTTTTATCAGCCAGTTGGTAACGATCATTAAGCCAATGGTCTAATTAACCGAATTAGATAATTCGCGGATCGATCCGGGCGTAAAAAGAATTGAGCGTCGGCTATGCCGGCCAGTGTTTTTCTGAGGAACGCGCGTATTTATATACCGAGGACCGTGGGAAGGGCAATTCCAACGCAATTGGCCAATCAACATTTACAATAATGATCACCAGCAGGCGGCTGGGGCGAGCATAGATTAAACGCAGACGTTAGGGATCGAGAGGCCTGCGCATATTGCGATCCAGGAGCTTCGTTCCTCCGCCTCGATGGTGGAACAATGCGTAGCCAATAACGTTCAATCGTTTTACACTAAGTGTTTTATAGAATGTTATCATGGCTTTGAGAGGGTAATGCAGCATGCAAAAATAGTAAATGAATTGTGGAATGATGTGCCTGTGTCTGGATTCGAATATATGGGCTCAGCAGTTATTAAATGTTTTGAAATCGTCTTTAGAATACGAACAAGGTAATGGCGTCAACCATAAATCAAAAAGAATATTCTTTAACTCATTTACTGCCAGGCAAATTCAAACGTTTTGCCTTGGGAACCAAGACTTAATACAGATGTGTCAGTAATATACGTTATTATTTTGATAATAAAAAGTGATATTAAATATATTGTTCCAAGAAAAAAATTAAGTCTACGAACTACGATTAGAACTACGAGACATCTCGTAGTTGGCAGTGAATGGGTTGAATCATTTAACTGTTGTGTATTATATTCCTTTTTTCATATTTTGCATATTGGTCGTTCCACTTGTAGATTAAGTAATTATTTTATTGATTATTTACCCATGATTCAATAACTATGTTTTCAAATCTGAAGAATCTATCCCATTTTTAAAAGAGTTATAGGTAACTGAAATTCATTTTGCCGTGGGATTTTAAAACTAATTTAATTAAAGCAGTAATGTAAAAAGGAGCAAGTATATTTTCACATATTTCAGCCCCAAATATAAAATAAAAGTGAATATTGCGAGATTAACAATTCATTTCACAATATGACATTTTGCTCCACCCCAACATAAGATGATCTCCAGATGATGATAATAATATTCTCTTTTTCTGGTAACACAATACAGTCGTTGTCATTAAACGCGCCGTTTATCCCGTGTCCCTTAGCACCCTAAAACCTTCTCCAGCTTTCCACGAAGATTTACAGTCCCGAACCGCTGGAAAATGAAGATTTTTGCAAAACACGGAAAGTCCATTTGGAATTTTCGACGCGTCTTGTACAATCTGCGAGTCTCCGAGAGAGGGACAAAAAAATTTACAGCGCCTGCCCAGCATCGGGGTCCTGCCGGGGACGCAAATATGCTTTTTTTTCCTTCCTTTTCGATGGTTACTCTCTAGTTTTACGACTTAATGACTCCTCTACCCGACGAGGCATTCCGAAATTCCGATGAGCCGCGGCGGGGTTGTTCTTGGCTCTTCTTAGGCGTGCCCTTCGTTTCACACCCAACGAAAGGGCTGAGAACTGCTTCGATTGGCTTGGATTCATTGTATTCCTCCGCAGGATCGCCATTCCCGTATCTTCTTGATGTGGTAGTGAACTGGGTTTTTCGGTACCTTAACCTTGGAGAATTTCTTGGGGTTTCACTGATCCATAAATGATGTTTGAAAAATATTTTTTTTAGTATTTGCATAATTGTGCAGTTCTGAACGAAAAATTTGACGCTAGATATTTTATAGATCATTGGATATATTGGAAAACCTCACAAGGATGCAAGTAGTCTACAGCGACTCGTATTAATATTTGGACACTATGATACTTTATTTGTTATTACAATGTACACCTGGCCATAATCTAGATAATACAGATTGGGTGATATGTTAGAATGTATATTCTGTTTAACAGAAGAGTACATTTTATCTATTTAATATATCGAATTGGAACATAAGAAGCAATTTACTAGATAATGTATTATTCCCGAGTTGCATTAATATTCGGACACTTGATACATTTCCACGTTTCTTAATTATAACTCTGTATATCGTAGTGGAAATTTCTATATTGTGGAAGTGAGTTTTTGGTTGACGACCACGAGGCGTAGATGTATCACTGTTGGGGGAAGCATGATACAGAAGGCTAACCTTTCTCTAGAATTTAAAAAATAGGTGATTCATTGTATGAATTCATACATTTGCAATGTGTCGTTTTCTTCAATCATTCAAATGCTTGCTTAACTCTACAAATAAGAATCGGATCGCATTATTTCTATTTAATTCAACCCTGATCAAATTCAAGTACGAGGGTAGAATTAAGAAAACAAATGGCACCAGCAAATAAAACAGCAATACGTCGCTACTTTCTCATTTTACTATATTATCAACTATAGTTCAACTCCACATGTTTCGAAAAAACCCAAAACCTGAGACTTCAAGACTAAATAATTAGTCGTAACTCATTATTAGTCTTAACTGACTTAATTGCGTCTAAGGGCTGCAAAACAGACTAATTTCCACCTCCGGATCCATGAGTCTTCAACCTTCCCACGAAGAACTTCCATCGGACCTCTGGGCCAGAATCTCGCGAGGAGCCGCGAAATTAAAAGGCCGCGTGGAAAGGGGATGCACGGGGGAGAAAACGTTTCTATAATTCAGTGCGGTGCCTACCGAAACGTCGATCGTCCGGGATCGAGGATCAGGGGCGGATAATGTATGTACCCTCTGTCGAACGTGAAGAGAGAAGAGAGCCTCGGAGAAGCACGTAGAGACTCTGTCTCTCGCCACTTGGTCTCTCTCGCTTTCTCTGCTCGCTCTGGCCTTGCGGAGGGTTTGCGGGGGTGCACCCCCACGGGCCAGCTGAGAAGAGGGGCAGCGCTGACCAACGCGAACGGACAGCTCACCAGTAGACAAGTTGCCCCCGGCATGCCAACTTGGGGCACCCTCGGTTTTTCGAAATCCAAACAAGCCGCGATACGGTTTTTCCTTCGTCGATTTCTTTGGTGGGACGGTGAACGTCGCGCTCGAAGTTTCCCGTCGTGTTTCTTAACGGATTGTTCATTTACGAAGTCAAAATTGTAGAAGACCGTGGTAGCTTTACGTCACAGAGCACGTTTTTCTATCGTGGAAGTGTTCCAAGAGTTTCTGGTTGATGACCACGAAGCGTGGGTGCATCGTTGTTGAGGGAAGCTTGATACCGAGGGAAGGACGTTGAGGCGCGCTAGAATTGCTGAAGGGACTGCTTCAAAGGCCTACTAATGGTTGTCGGGATCTGTCACTTCGGGATCAAGAGGAAGATGCACGTCGACGCGAACCCGACGTTTCGGATACGTAAGCGGAATTATTTTTTATTGGGGGGATGAAACATTGTTTATAGGCCACTAATTTCTTAAGTTGCGTAGCCATTGCAAGCTTTGGTTCGTGTAACATTTTCGACTAAGTGAGTGGTAAATATCACAATACTTATCAACAAATAGTAATGATTCATATCGATTCGTCTTAGTGCATTTACTTTAATATTATTGAATATTTCAATTTATTTATTGAGTTCCTTATGAATATTGCTCCTGTTGTGATGTTTCATTGTTGCGTTGTTTGTTTATTCTAAATAAAATTTTAAGATGAACACTCAAAGAATGATCAACATCAATTAATTTTTATTTCGACTGAATTTTCCCAGTCATTTTCAATACATCACAATTGAATTCCATAAAATAAGTAAACAGTAGATAAAATGTAAATAAGAACAAGGAACAACAGGAAGTCAAAAAAACTTCAGGAATGTTTGAAAAAGTCTGCTTGATATTTGAGACGTCCACGTGTACGTTAGTCGCATTTACAGATAGAATAGAAATTGTTTAAAAGTGGTCAGACAAATGATTCTAATACTCCTTACACACACGTATAATATAAGGAATTCTTTATATTCAAAACACAATTCATTTTTTGAAAGCGTCTACGCGAAGTAATGATGCAGAGAAAAGAAATATTCGTTTCATTATCCATACAATTTATTTTAAAAACAGTCATATCGGTTCGTTAACAAGCATTATCTGAAAAATGTTTTTCTACAATGTAGATTCGATTTTATCTTCACTGAATTATCATATACCCTACTGGAACCTTTCAATTAGTAATTTTAGTGAGTGATGATACCAGCATGCGTCACGTAGACTTTAAGAATTTGTATAAAAGAGCACCATGTGTCCCGCATCAGACAACATGTCGACTTGAATTAATTGCGACCTTGCTTCCTGAATTTTAGTATGTTTTCATTGCCTCTACCCTCATCGTACCGTCTACCAGTTCCTTTATCATTAATCGAGAATTATACGCTCAGTTTCTTCCATGGTAATTCGTACCGTTAATTACAGGACAATTTATACATCCTTTTACATTTGTTTACACGTGTCACATCACAAAGAACACTTTTAAATTAATTTCTAACATATTTTGATTCATTCGTTATTATTATCATTATTATTATTATCACTATGTTATTAAAATTAACGATAGAAAGGTACAATGCTATCTTTTAAGAAATACTTCTTTTTATTATTACATTGAACTAGAATATTTTTACCTTTAATATAAATATGAATACCATCCCAATAGAGGATTTCTGGAATAACATTGATTGATCCAATCTCCAAAGAATTAATTAATTTTAATCATTAAACAAATGTATTCCTTAAATGTTCCTATTTTTCTTGCATTTATAATTATATTTACGCGTTTCACCAGTAAGAGATACAAGAAGATGGCCTCGATATTGCCAAGAAGAGTCAATACATCCTCTAGTAGGGTATGAGATCCAAAACCAACCCTCTTTCTGTGATTAGACTAGCGTTCAACGATTGGGGTTGCTTTTAGGTCGGGGAGGGATGTCCCTCGCCATTTTAAAGTCCCCACCCTCTTCGTTTGTACTAGCTTCAGTCTCTGCTCACCCCATACGCTTCAGATTATCTCCAGGCGCACTCGAACTACGCTCTGTCATCCCTATTCGTGATCTGCTTGTATCCATTTTTTTTGTTCCCGGCATTCTCACCCACCCTCCCCCTTGTTCGCCGTTATCCCATTCTCGTTTGCGCGATCTTTTTCACGAGAGGTACGCGGACGGGGGTGACTCGAGAAGCTCCATCTTAATCAACTTTGTAGGGTACGGGAACACGGGAGGGTCGCGATCTCGTATGCTAATTGGACTACTAATTCATAAATTTTCATGAAATATCGGCGAGCACTTGCGGTGTTTCCGTCCTGCGGCTTATAATGATAGTTTAATAGGATTAGATCGCGGCAAGTCGAATGTCAGTCACGCTTTGCATTATCGGCGGATTTCTCGCGGCGTTCATCGATCTTTCACGACCGGGGGTGATTACGAAAACGGGCGTCCCAGTGTCCCACAAATAAATGGGGGAACTGTAGGCATTATGGTTGTCATATCTTTGGATGTATTAGAACGCTGCAAAAATACTGAGCCAGTCTTTTCTAGGAAAATTGATAAAGTTGGATTGGAGTACCTACGTGATTAATAAAATATTTCTTTAACCAAAATTGAAATGATATATACATATATAGTCTTTGTTTAACCTATTCACTCCAAATTACGAGATGTCTCGTAGTTCAAATTGATTGCAATTAATCAAGGGATAAGTTTATAGCCTTTTGAGTCACGAATTATATTGAGTCAAAAGGAGATCGTTAATTTTCTTTTTATTATTAAAACAACAAATTTAGCATCATTTTTTATTATCAAAATAATAATCTAGATTAAAACGGTTTAAATTTGCCTGGCAGTGAATGGGTTAATTAATATTGAATCAAAGTATGTTAATAATAAGTTCTTTTCTTGAGTAAACTTGAAATAAAATGTATACTGGCTTCCTTTAATTAAAATTGTAGCTAAACACACGTCACCAGATTATGACAAATAAAATTGTAATCGTTTCTGATGAAAAACTGTCTGTTCAAACGTAGAAAATATTGATAATCCATATAGTAAGCAACTTTTTGTTAAGAAGACACACACATACAATTTCTTACGGTTCTGTTTACATCAAAAAGTTCGTTATATCGAGAGACATACAAAACGACCCGATGCTCTGAAAGTAACAAGCATATTAAATTTGTACATTGTCTCGGCAAGTTTAGAGGATACAGAAAAGGAAGTTAGAGGGCAAGTGTCGATAAATCCCACGGAAAATCTAATTAAACTGGCCCGCAGAAAAACTGGCTCCCCCTAGCGCGTGGAGCCTCGAACGAAACTCGGCTCGTAATCTTGGGAGGGCACCTTATCAGATCGTTATCAGCCGATCTGACCGCGTTCCTGCTTCTGGGTTGGTCACGATCCGGGGCCCAATGGCCCTCATACCTTCCCTCCCTTCTTCCCTGCCCCTGAATACGGGCCTTACTTCGGACAGTACCTTAATTAAGCGTTATGACTTGAATTCCTCGTTAAGCGAACACGTAGCCTCCTCTCCGTGGCGCGCACGAGCTGATCCTCGCCGAGTTTATTACAAATTTCTAGCGAAACGAAAAGGAAAAATTCAGGCTGCTGCTGAACGTCGTTTTTCTGAAGTCCTAGTATTAATTTATCGCGGCATGGGAAAATTGTTAAAATTACTTGGACCGTTTCGTGGGGAGTAAAGTGAAGTAAAATAAGAGGATGCGTAGTTCTCTTCATGGAGCGCGTCGATAGATTCTTGGAGAGTTTATGGTTCATAGGGTGAGTTTAATTTCACCAGTCTGGGTGAAGCAAAAAGAAAATTTTTATTTCATTGAGATTGCTAATACGATGGGGCTGGAATATTATTTTGTTTAACAGTGTACTTGTTAGCATTATTCTAGTAGGAAATTTAATTGAAGGATATAACTTTGTAGAAACAATTTTATATGTTTTTTTTAACTTGGGTTAATAATATATTATACTTTATATATTAATATCATGAAATTAGATGATAGCTTCTCGAAGAACAAGTTTAAATGAAATGTTGCAGAACCTAACTGTTGATAGACTGTCTACTATACACTGTCAGGAAAATTTAAAGCGTTTTGCCTTGGGCACCAAGATTTAATACAGATCTGTAATCTAGGTGATTATTTTGATAATAAAAAGTGATATTAAATTTATTGTTTTAAAAAGAACATATACGATCTTCTTTTGTAATAATTCTTGACTCAAAAGGCTATAAACTTATTCCTTGAGTAATTACAATCAATTTGAACTAAAGAACTGCATTAGTGTATCTAGCTAATAATTATGTATTAACATTGTTTAAAGAAACCTTTTGCCAATAAAAATATTCATCCTTTAGGAAGAAAGTTTCTAGTTCGAATTATTTGGTATCTGTGAAGAGAATGTAAGTGTTCTTGATGCTAACGTGGAAGGTAACACCCTGTATACAGCTTCCTCGGTTCCTTCAGTGCCAGAAGCACTCTCGTTGGATATAATATATCGTCTGGATTAGCGGAGACCTCTTATTGTTTTCCACTCTTGCGAAGATCCCCGGCAACCCCCGCACCACCCCGTTCAAACCGTATCCTCGCCTTTCTTTCTTCTCTCGCCCGTGTCCTTAGTTATAACTTAATTACAGGAAAGCTGCTCGCACAGACGGCCAGGCTGGCTCCGAGCGATATATTGTATATTAGATTTCCCGTCATTACAAACTTTTTGCGTCGAGAAATTACATCTCCAGAAGGGCTGGAGTCGGAAACGGGGTGAAACTTGCGACGCTGGAAAACGAATTTGCTTGGAGATGGCGTGGAAACATCGATTTCGAATTTTTAACGTAGCTCGAGGAGAAGAAATATTCACTGTGTAATGGCGTAAAGGTTGACTGGGAAATTGGATATAGTAATTATTAGTCGTATAAATTGGTTGGCATGGAGAACAATTAGCACCCTAATATATGGCGAGTTGAGCACTACAGTGAAGCAAGTTAGATAAAAAAAAAATATACATGTCGAATTGAATAAACTCCTTCTTTTTGAAGTCGGTTAAAAATTAAAAATTTAGCTACAGCATGCTTTGACACCCCCGAACGAAGAAGTGCTATATGAATGCACTTTTAATTTTCATTTCTATATATCACTACTCTTATCATACTATTACAGTGTTGTTAAAGAAATTTACTCTCTATAATAACTCCGAATGTTTTCAAATCCGTTTCAATTTAATTAAAATTCATCGAATTCAGAATAGCAAGCGGGAGAGTCGAGCCCAAGAAATGGAGCAGTTGTCGCTCGCGTTTAGGATTGGCCAATATTCATGACTGGCTGGACGGATCGCCGATGGAGGCACCTGGCGCATAATACGATCGATTAAATTTCCATTTCGTCGCTGGTACGTCGGTCATAAAATTAGAATCCAACGATAAACCATGCTGCGGTGAACACCGAGCTGTCCCAGAGGCCTGAACGTGGCCGCGTTCGAGCGGATCAAAGCGGAGTGGCGATACCGGCCGATAGAGCGCGACGAAGCGGTGATATTCAAGATGTTGATTGCCGACAAACCTCTCTAATTACCGCGTAATTATGAGCGTAAGCGTCGGGGGCCGCGAACACAGGCGAGTGCACAGGATCCCTGGAGCATGGTCGTGCTTAATTGTCAGGACTACGGAGTCCGAGGGCTGGCATGTCGGCGTGGCTATTGTGCCAATTAACGCGAATTTCTGTCGTTATTATTTTTTAACGAATTATACAGGCGCCCGGCTCATTTGCATTCGATGAATATTTCATTTCCACCGACAGTCGATGCTGGTACACGTTGGAAACTCGATTAATTAATCGAACGACCTGGATAAACCGGAGCACTCTCTTTGTCTGGACCTAAAGCGCGTGACACCTTCCAAAAATGGGCTTTGGGAATTTTTTTAAACTGTGTACCGTGGATATCTTGTGAAATTTGTATCGTACAATGCTTGGAGAGAGGCAGTGAACATAAATCAATCAACAGAAAATATGAAGTATTAAACAAAATTGGCAGAAAAAGGTTTAACGATAATCTTGGGACAACTGGAGACTGCGAAACCGAGATTACATGTAATTTTTCCTTATTAAAGAAGATGGAAAGATAAAAACATCTTTTGAAATGCTTACAAGTAACGAATGCGTACGTGAAAAGGCAAATAAATCTTTGAAAGGTAGATGTACTTTTGTAAAAAAAAAAATTCATAGACCGTAATACAATATGAACTGAAAGTCTTTCGTTTCCTGGTCGAACGTTACCATTTCTGAAATCCGAAGCATCCAGGAGGTTTGGAGAAGCATGAATGCAATAATCGAAAAGGAAGTTCAATCATCGGAGCATCAGTTGACTATATTGGTTATTTCTCCTAGAATTCTCCTGGAGTCCGTCAGACTGAACGAGAGAATTAAAATTTGATCGCATCCAAAGCCTTCGCATCGCACATCTAGCCAATCGAATCGCTTTCTTATCAAGTCCTCCAGGATCCATTGCTGTTTTTTTCCATTCTTGCCGTCTTTACTTGTCACCTTACGTGCAACATTTCCTGTTATAATCCCGCCTACATCTTCGATGGAAGTTTTATTCCTGTTGGTTTAGCTCAGCAATAGGCTTGATCGAAGTAGAGGTCAATTATAGCATAACAGCCCGATTCTTAACTTTCATTTCCATTTATTCGATTCCAATCACTTTATTCATCAATTTCTTTCCAGTCTTATCATTTCTTGTAATTGTAAAACATTGCAAGGGGATATGACGACTTTAAAAAATCAGCCACCAATTGTTTACCTGAGTGTTGATTAAATTCGTCTCATGTATGTCTGCTCGAAAATTAAATTAAATTCACGAGATAACGAATCTTATGCTTGCTCTTGAAAGATAAAATATAAACACCCTCTATTAATATATACAGACACTCCCATAAGTATTCCTACCCTCTATTGAAGAAATTTGTCTAAATTAAATGGCAGGTTTAATGTTTCCAAATCAATTTTTCATTATAAATATACATTTCGTGTACATATTTCTAAGAAAACATTTATTTGAAAATATCAAACCTGTACTTTAATATATAATAGATAAATTTCTTGAATAGATACAGAGGATACGAATACTTTTGGGACTATGTATAACAATTTGAGAGAACATTTGTCACAATAACCTCGTCGAATACAGAAACTGTTTTCTCTTGCCATGTAACACCCCCTTCGAAAATCAGTGATAAATAAAAATTCACCATCCACGTCGTTGAATATTCTTAGTGGTTAAGAATCACTGGGAGCCTGTTCCATTCCTTCTTCGAGGCAGTCTCCGTCTCGATTGCTCCCGACCGAGGCGTTTCTCTGACGAATAAGTCGACTCCATTACCTCGCTGCGTGAAGCACTTACGCTTCTCCCCTGGCCTCCGTCTTGCTTCCCTTCCTTCAGCGACGCTTCCACCCCGCCAGGGCGCGAGTCGCCTGGAAAACCACCACCTTGGGCGAAACGTCCGCGTCCGCGTCCCTGCGAGGCCGTTAATGGCTCCTCGTTCTCCTCTACGTGCAACGAAACGTCCTCGCGCTACGACCAGGCGTACGTGTCTGCACAGTTTCACGGTAATTCGAACGAAAATACCGTAATAAGGTACGTGCGAAACTAGACGGCGACACCGCGCGCCGTTTCGACCTACGACGCTCACGATTCGACGATCGTCCTTCTGTTGCGTGAAGCGACGCGATTTACGATCGGAAACCTTTCCGGCGGTTCTTCAATGTTTCTGTGCGATGTCACTGCTTTTAGGACGTCAAGATGGTGAGGGGCGATTTTAGGTGAATAATTAGCGAGATTTGTGTATTTTTATGTGATTAAATATTACTGGTGTATACATATGACGTAGACTCTGTTTCGAATGGTATGGAAAGAAATCAGAATGTGTTTGGGCCTTTTTGACTCGCGTTTATATGGTACTATTATAACTAGACTGTGGATTTTTATATCGGGTTGTCTAGAAAGTTTGTGCCAATTTTGAAGAAGAATTCAAAGGCATATTTGAATTTTGACATATATTTATCAAATAATATATGTACCATTTTGTGCCACTTTCACTTTCAAAAAATGTGTGCATGTTACTTGTTTTCGAGCATTTCGATATATTCAGCCCTGTACAACGAAAATCGACATGTACTTCTAATTATACAAGAAACTTCAAAGTGTACAGAGTATGCAAAAGAATGAAAAAAATATTGGAAGTAAAGTTCATATTATAATATTTGCAAAGTGAAATAAATTCTTATTTAGGTCAAAATTAAACTCTCAGCACATCCTCCTCTCACTTATTTCAGGTCTTGCGTATCTTCGAAACAGAAAAGTGTCGCAAGCATCCCCACACAACCCTAACGTTATTGTCGCCCCCATCCAACTGGTCGAGCCTCCCCACAAATCGCGTCGAATTAACTCGCCGTAAATAACGACGCCATTTTCGAATTGCCCACGGGCCAAGGCGGGGACTCGGAAGATCTCCAGAGGAAGGGGTTGCGAGGTCACGGCGCGTGTCACAGAATGGAAACCAATAAAAAAGGGGGTCCCGAAGCTCCTTTATGCATCGGATGCTCGCCACGCGACCCCAACCCTTCCTCCCAGTCCTCATCAATTTCAAATAATTTCTCTCCGACGCGATCGTTTCTTTTTTTTTCTGTTACTCTCTCCTACTAGCGTGTCTATCGATGTCTGTCCGTTTTTTTTTTTGCTACGACACCCCCTCGTGTATCCAGCGGTATATGGAAGGACCCCTCGAATCACAGAGAACGATCGTCGTGAGCAATTATCTCAGAATCCATCAGTTTCACTGAGGGATTAAGCGTTTCGAGAGCGATTATCGGTCCTGGGGTCGATGATCGATCGATACGACGCCTTCTCGACGCAACGAGAACATCTAATTGGATGAAATGCAGCCTCCAGCCCGTTTTTGCGCCCGTATTATCCCTGTTACGCTTCGTGGAATTCGGGAGCTAGGACGAGGGTTGCGAGGACGAGAGGAGCATCGATGAAACATCGCGGATTCCTGGAAATCCAGAGGAAACTATCCGGTTAGGTCTTTACGCGACGAAATTATTGTGCTCGCGGTGGAGACTGGGGTGCTCTTCGTTGCTGGGGTAGTGGCTGGTCGAGAAAGAGCTTCCTTGGGAATTCTGCTTTGAGCTAGGTCTGCAAAATCCTAGCAGTGAATCATTCGGACTCAACCATTTCCTGTCCAGGGAACATAGTTATTATAACAACCATTTTACAAATTCCTATTTCATATCTCGATTACTTAAAACTACCCCCAGCGTTTCCACCTCTAGAACACTATTTAGCTTTCTTGGAAATTCTAGTTTAAGTTAGGACTGCAAAATCCTCGCAGTAAGTCTTTCTAACTCAACCATTTCCTGTCCAGTGAACCTAGCTATTATAACACTACTATTAAACATTTCTACCTCATATCTCGATTACTTAAAACTACCCCCAGCGTTCCCACCCTTCGAACACTATCTAGCTAATGGCGACACGGCGCGAATGATCTTTTCTCTCGCATGTTACCTCCCGCGATAGCGTCGAAAGTCATTGGAGGAAGCGAGGTTGCAACCTTTTCGCGGGTGGAGCGAGCCTCATAATAAGAGAGAATGCTCGCAACTACCCCGTAGGAGCAGGGGTGCGTTGGACAAGGCGGTCGCCATGGAGACGGAAGATCAAGTGGGCAGAGAAGCGGCGCGGCGGGCCAGGAGGAGGCGGTGAGACAGGGGTGGGTTGATTTCTTCATAACGGCCGCCATTATCGCGCCCTCCGACTGTGCCTCCCGGTCCTCCTCCCCCTCATTATGTCCCGGGGCGGACGGGAATATTCTTGTTTTAAAAATAATCGCCGCCAGCCGGGTCGCGAATGGCGCCGTTTGTAATTGGAAAAAGTCTCTGCTCACGTGCAAGAACGCTGTTTCTAGGGGCTGCATTTCTTCCCCCCGCGTCCCGTCTCCATCCGACCTGCACAGTCTCCGCGTTTCTCCTTCCACCAGAAGTTTCCAACCGGGATAACGCGATACTTTTATCTGGATAAACATTAACCACTGGTAGATCCACTGCTCGTTCGTTATTCGGGATGGTATTTGAATTGTTAATTTTAGAATTCAGAATCTTAATAATAATATGAACACGGGAGTTTTGGGGGTTGATTAATCGTTTAGGGATTCTGTTTGTTTATTCGAGTGTTATTTCTTTGCTTTTTTCAGGGGATTGCAATTCGCAAGATGTAGAACTCTTTCATTTTTATCTATAAAGTTTGTATAATTGTAAATTCGTGTTTATTATGTTTATGGAAGTTTGACAAGATGCTACTTCAGATAGGAAAGTGATGTAATGATAGTTTTCTCTGAGAGTTTTGCAAAAGATCCAAACACTTGAAGATTGAGATGGTTGTAATTGCGTAGAACGTACTTTAACAGATTTTTTTAGGAATATATCTTCAGGAATTTTTTCCAAAGTGTCTGTTCTATCTTGTGATATTGCAAGTAATAAATGGGAGGCGGTGGATTACACCGTTTACAGCCCTTATGTTTTACGACAACCATACCGAAATACGGATGGGTTCGAGTAGTCGTTACTCAGCGTATGTATGGACTGGATAGTAATGTTGTCTCTGCGAATCTCAATACGTATTTATTATTCATCAACTCATTGATTTTTATCGACCTGGCATTGAAAATTTGCACACTAGTTGACTAGTTGACTAAAAATAGAAACTTACTAAGAATAATTTGAATTTAACGTAAAAAAAATGACAATACTTTTCGGTTACCCTAATATCAGCATCCTGAAGAGGTTTGCCCTGTAATAAGAAGAAGAATTATGAGTAGTTTTCAGATGTCTAATACAGGGAGGAAACTAAAGTAATGAAACACATTTGTTTACATTCCCAAGTGTAAAAGACACTTGCATAGGGTCGAGAGGGAACCTTGGAATCTTTAAGAAAACTGTGGTTAATTTAAAAAACAAAAATTTATATGTTAATACTTTCCAATCTGGCATTCTTCAGAAGGGGGTAAAATATCTAAACACACTCAGAACAAATTCGTTTAGATTGATTATAATTGGTCAGCGAATATTTTGATTGCCATTTGATTTATGAATGATTAAAAAGGATGAATGAAAATTTAATATAGTGTAAAAGACATATTTAATATCACTTTATATTATAAAAATAACTTAAACGATACGGTTATAACATGTTAATTATACATCACGGCACCTAGAGCAAGCCGCTCTAAATTTGTCTGGCAGTGAATGGGTTAAACTCTAGAAGAGTCTTAAACATAGTTCATCAGGATGACCTCTATAAGGCACCCTTGTAATGCGTGGTAGGGTAGATCATCGAAGTCACCGTCACTTCCTACGTTACCTCTGAACCATGACGTAAACACTTAAGGGTTGAAGCCCCTTCATCAACCCTGATTACTCTCCAAACTGTCCACCCATTCCACCCAGAGAACTCGTCAAATCCAAGAAAGGACACGCTAAATCAGTTCGACGAGTGCACAGTCCCAGTCAATTTCTCATCGCCATTCGCGCCGGTTACGGTGGCACGATTTCCACCCCCACATAACCGACGCTTTCGCGAAGGAAACGCGGTTTCCATATCGGCTGGTCAAGGGTGGTGCATACGTATCACAAGGCGATCCTTAAAAATTGATGAGACGGCGGGTTCTCCACGCAAACTAGATGTATCCGGATGCCCGGCATCTCGTATTCATGGTGCTCCTTCGACCAAAGGGAGAGAATCTTTCTCGTTCGAGGAAAGAGGAAGCGGCGCGAGCAACGTTGGCGGGGTGAAAAAAAAATGGAAAAGCCCGGGAAACGCGTATGCTCGCTGCGAATTCAGCGCGATTAGAGTATATCGCGACGGGAATGGCCGAGTGCAATATCGTTCCCCGGAAACCGCAGCCTTCAAAGCAGCGTACGCGGCCTAGAGGGGGGTTCGGGGGTGCGGTTAAACTACCGCAAAGCAACGAAATGTCAGCATTAATATTTCAACCGTCTCTTGTGCGCTGGCCAACGGTCGCCTCTATGCTTATTACACTTATTGTATCGTGGCGTGGTTTAAATATTAAAATCTCGTTTCCCGCTGAAACCCGCCGGCCACCGACCACGGAAGAACGCGGACCGGAAGCCGCATCGATCCGATTTTTTCGGAGCCACTCGTGTCCACTCGAATCGTCGCCACTCGCTTTGGAACGAAATTGCCGAAACTTGGCAAACATTTATAATTATAGAGTTCTTCAAGTAAAACCGAGTCCTTTGCTTCTTAGGGTTGAGTTGGAACCATAAATAAATAGAAGGGTTGAATGTTTCATTTGGAAAATTTTGTGATCAATTTCAGAGAAGGATTTGTTACATATGGTTCTTATTTCGTCGGAATTTGTCGTACATTCTTCTTGGGACTGCTGAGGCTGAGGTATTCCTTTAATTAAATACCCAAACCCTCGTTCAGAAATATGTGGACACTTTTCACGTTCAATGAATAGTTACACCGTGAATTATTGCTAGAAAATTGTTTGTTACCACATTCTGTTTCGACTGAGTACTTGGTAACATTTAATAATATTAAATTTTTTAGTGGAATGCTATGTCTCGTAGAGGAACTATGGAATCATGTAGAAACAACAACAATTGGAAAACATTTGTGATGAGATGTTAAAAAGTAAAGAGTAATATTACTTCAGATACAACGAAGACATTACTGGTTAGCTTGATTAACAGCTTATCTATCAAGACTGCTAATAGAAATGTTAAGAGCACACGGTGGATACATTAATGAAAAGAAAATTCAATGGCGTTTTATATTATTTATATTCTCTAATGCAACACAGACTAAATATAAAAACATAGGTGATCTTTATTAATAGATCCGTAACTTTATTTACATATTTTCTAATAAGTTCCTAATAACCGAGCTACCAGCTAGTAACTTCACGTGCTGAAAATTTTGCACTAGTAACAAATAGAAACTGATTTATAAATGTTTTCATACTTCTTCACTCCATTTGAAGTAACGAAATTTGTGATTTTATAAGAGGTTTCACATCCATAAGTGACAGAGTCATTACAACGCACTGCGGAAAGGATTGTTTGCCAACTCGTCGAGCATGAATCATCGAAAAGGTAACACCTGACCTCTGTTCTGTTTAAAAATGTAAGATCTCGAGGATAATGTGCCATAGTTCTTTTTCCATTCGACGAGGTCGCTTTTTTCTTTGTCGAGTTAAAAATCATTGCGACTTGCAAAGTAAAACACTGCAGTCTTGGTTCATGTGTTGAACTGGAACAATTGGAGCACAGTTTCATATGCAATTAAAACATTCTAATTTTCAGATATCTTAAAGAACCTAGAGAGTTTCTTGCAAGTCTCTATATAAAATACTGATCTAATTTAAATAACCTATTCTTCTTACATTAATTGTTTTCATAATAATATCGTTGAGTAGTCGGATCTAAACACTTACCTTTTCTTTTCTAATCCATCTACCAAAGCCATTTTCTAGTTACCTTCAGCTGTAAAGGAGATTCCTATTGAATAAATAACAACGAACCCATTCTAATACCGATCGATCTACCTCTAACAAACACGACCGTCCAGTAAGTTGATATTTCTCAGCAGCATCGAGATTATCGTGTTCTTGGTGGACGTCATCAATCGCTCAGTCTTCCACGCCGCAATTGGGGAACCAGTCACTTATTAATTCGACACGATCGCCTTCTGACAAGCTAGAATCGCGTGTCCGTCCCAGCAACCCCGTCTCCCTTAGTATTCATAAAGGTCAGCCGTGTGCGACTCGCAAGTGGCATCTATCGTGCACGTATTCCTCATTCACCCGATTACGTACACGAGACACCTGTACAGTTACTCGTCAGCGCTGCGGTCAGGTGAGCTCCACCGACTTTCAGTGGCTGTCGAAGAGGATCCATGACAGTTCCGCTAGAACCTCGTCATCCAGTCGAAGCAACGCAGACTAGAGGATTGATCTTCACCTTGTCTGAGTGTTGGATTTTTCTTGACGCTAGACGCTTCGTTAACGGTTGCGATTTCTATGATTCTGATACGTCAGATGAGTCTATTGGAAATGTTTATTGTTAGAGAAATGTTAATTCGCAGACTTTTCACGGCGATATTTGCATTTCAAGACAGTACGATTTGAGATTTTAATGAAAGTATGAGGATATATAAATCGTTGGTGATTTTTTATTTAATAAGCAATACGGTAGTCTTAGTAATGATTATTTGTATGTTTTCGATATATCAGATTGTTAGATCTTCTGGAGACACTGCACTACTATAGGTTCTTTTTAAATTTCAGTGAATTTAAGAGAATACCAAGATATATTCATAGAATAAATAATACATATAATAATATTCATTATTATGTGTATTATTCTTCACGACGGATTTGAAAGAGGTTTAAATGAACCTACCAAGGCATATATTTGCAAGTTTTTCGATGTTGAAGAAGAGGGTTTGAACCTTCAGGAAACGCTAAACCGAGTATTTATGCATCCCTGAACGATTTACCGAAAGGATGGAAACAGGACGACGTGTTTAGTGGCCAGTTGGCGACGGGAACTGTGAATACGAAAGAAGCGCGGTCTTTTACGTTCCTCTGGAGACTTTCCACGGGAACAGGACAGGTCGTATTTATCGAAGTTTGTTTTTTCTTGAAAGCGATCTGACCGTTCCTCTGTCAGACTTTCTAGCATCGAATAATCGTGATATTATCGTTCTGCCTTTTTCTGGTGTCAGATGAATTATTGCATTCACATTTATTGTTCCATTTCTAAAATGTAATACAATTACACATGCACAATTTGGTTTTCACTTTCCCATCCATTTTTAATTCCATCTCTCTAATCTAACAAGAGTAATCTAAATTTGTCACTTTTGTAGTAATTATAATAATTGCGCATGCATTTAATTATTAAAAGAAGCGAATATTCGAAAAGATTGACATATCAAAATCTCCTCAAACAAATAAAATGAAACATTTCTATGTAAATGACATTTTCCTCAGCTGATTTAGAGAATTCATGAGAGATCGATCGTTTAACGTATTTTATTGATTTTATTCCCTGAGAAAAAATATTTTCAGGTTAATTCTAAGCCTCTCCTGCCGATCGCATTATCATCTTAACGATTCGGGTGACACTGATCGAAGCCTCTAGTTGTGCGCTCGGTATTTATCGATCATACCAGCCGCGATTTAATCGACCTTTTTTCTTTTTCTCTCTCGAAACGGCAAGGGATATCGCTCGCGGCGTTATTGTACGCTTGTGACTAATGTTTCTCGTCGGAAAAAGTCGATCCGCGACTGGATGCACGAACGAGGTCGGTGTTCATATTTAATGTAAGCGTGTGCCAGTTTCTGACGGCAGTCCTTCGTTTAATAATGAAAACCGGCGCATCAAGGATCCCGCATTGTCTGTTTTTCAGAGGTGCGCAACAATTGCTTAGACGTCGCTCGGATACTCGCATTCTCGGCACCGTTTCCTTTTTTAGTTGCCCGTTTATTCAATACGCTTTTGCAACTTATTCCGAGAATCACGGTCGCCACGATCGCGTATCTGCTCCCCGCGATCGCAGAAAATATTTGCTCCATGTTTATTCATATTCACTTATAGTTACTCGGATGGGTAATCGTTGGAGACGTGGTACTATAGCAGTCTGTAATTCAAATTTTTATTTTTATTCAATTTATACCGAAAATACTATAATTATTTGAGACTCTGGGTGGGAACTTAATCGATCACTTTGCTACATTTTGCACTCTGAACGCAATGGTCGCCTTATAAACATAGAAATTAAATAAGAAAGGATAGAACTCCTTCAGAAATACTAAAAATATACGTGGTGCTTACTTTAACACGAGTATCTCTGGAATAATATTATTACCCCCATTCATAGTTAAACTTAGAAATTAAATGAAGATCTCTAGAATAACATTCTTAACCCTACTTAAATATGCGTATTATACGATGTAGCCAATTTCCAGCTACACAACCTTAATAAATAAATGAAAATATACATAAACTACTCAAATATATCAGAATGCAACACTTAAAAAGTTGCTACTGACATTTGTCACGAGATTCAGCACATTCTCTATCGTCTCTCAAGGAGCCTCTGAAGCACGAAAATCAGCACATCACCCCCATCCCCGTTTCGTTGATATGTCATCGTTAGAGTCTCCGTTATTTTCCACGGCAGAGAACGGATCCAGTCGCATTTGCGGTGGTTTATCTGTCGGTAGTATTGAAATGTCGTTTGCGCGTGTGTGCGCTCATGAAAAGCGAACGAAAGGAAAGAAAAGGTGGGATTATCTGAATACAGTCGTTTCAGGGGTGAGTTGCGACCCCCCAGGGGGTAGTAGGTGGCCGCCGCCCTCGGCCACGCTGGACGGGTCCTCGCCCCCCCGTGTGACGTATAGTGGTCATTCTCGCACCGAATTACCACCATCTTCTTTCCACGAGCACTCGGACGCCCAAGGGTTCAAATAGATTATTTGAATATCGATCCGAATTCGCCCCATTTCTGGGAATCGCGATTGCACGCTGGGAGGGCGGCGTTTCGCCATGTGTCACGATGATTGCTCGCGTTTTAGCATAATTCGAGCTGATTGATAACGGCTCGGGGTGTATCCGCGATATCTACGCGAACGTTTCTCGGGTGCCCCTTCTATTTAATCAGGATCAGGGCACCGAGCTTTAGGAAATCACGGGGGCGCGCGAGCTCGTTGTATATATTTGCTGGCTTCGAGGGGGAGGGGAATTTCGGACGATGAATTACTGGGAAATATTGTTCGCAATTGTGGAAAATTAGGGATTGTAATAATAAACAGTTAAACTGTATTTCTCCAGTCTTCTACTTGTGAATAATTCAGTAGAAAGGTGTCAGATAGTAAAATATTAAAATTAAAATGTAGCAACCCTCGTGGTCGTGTCGTCAAAGTTAATTACCAAAGACGATTTTATCTTGATGCAATTTGATTATCTGTTAACACTAAAACCATCGACACCTATGCATATCTGTCACGTGTTCAACTATATCTTTTTATCTAGGGATAGAGGAAGCAATGAATTTCTAAATATACTAATTTGTCTATTAAAAAATTGTCTCCTAAAAATTACAGCGAATAAATCCTCGATACAACAATTGAGTGATTTTAAGAAAGAGTTTGAAGTGCATGTGGTCAATTTGATCACCTTTATAGTTTTCGCGAGGGTCATACCGAGGGAAATTCTTTTCGCAGTCTCGTTGATCATTTTTACAAGAGAAAGACCGAGTTTCCCGGTCGATTTTACAACGCGACGTCACTAACGAGGCCCCGTTGCGCTTTTTGTTGCAGCCAGCGACGCGCTCGGCCGAATCGATAAGGAGCCAGCCTCGCCAGAATCCATACAAGGTGAGTTTGCACAGAGTTTCATCGTCCGTCTGTCGTTCGTTCCTTTCTTCCTCGCTCCTTCTCCCTTTCCCTGGCTCTCTTTGAATCGACCTCTTTCTCTCCGTCTGTCTCTGTCCAACAGCCGCGATACGATTAACGCACCGAAGGGCTTAACCTTCGCCGATGGCAGGAACATAAATTTCACAAACGAATAATACGACACGCGGCGGACTGAGCGAAAGGCGAAGTATCGGCATTATAAATCCGCGTCGTTATTTCTTAGCCTCTTTTTTTGCCCCCGGTGCAACGGGGCAACCTTTAATTGCAACGATGAGACCGCGTTGTGACGCGAACGCAGAAAATCGCCGGGAAAGGAGCGGACTGATTGAGAAATTTTCAGACCGCAAAGAAGTGCTGCTGGACGAGGAGGATCTTATTAATCGGGTGGGGATGGAGTTTGTTCTCTGCTCGAGTCGATCGATGGACGTTGCACGGGAGTAATGACGTGGTCCTGTCAAAATTAAAGTATTTTAGGCTTATTTTATTGTTGATGTATGTCAGAGTATTAGTATAGTGTACCATTGATCGTTAACATGTTGACTGTCACATTAACTTTTATATCCATGGGTACTCCTGACATTTATTTAATATAAAATGAGACATATATATGAATATTCAGTAATTCAATAGTAACTTATTTTAGAATTTATTATTTTAGTTTCATAACAGGGTATACAAGATTTTGGACTTATGCTTTAATTAAATGGCTCGGTTAGGACATTCTAACCAAGGTGGGGAGAGTGGTAGCCATAGTAATTGCACCATTTAACAGTTCATAGAATATAAAAATACGTTACGAATATGGCTGCTAAATCATCTTATCGTAATAAATTACATTTTCTTTGATTTAATTCAAATCTCTATCATAAATAAGTGGTGCCAATTCTATTTATGATCTAAAAGGTGCGAGTTTTTCCTTCCTAACCTGTGTCATCAGTCCAACAAATTCAAGAAACATCTTCTAAACTGCATGAGCTCCAAAACGTAACGAACCACTCTGCACAGTAGCCTCTTCGTCAAACCTTTACCCCTAAACTCCCCACTTAACTTTACCTTCGCCAACCAATATAACTCATCATTTGCAACCTCGATGCAGAAGCTTCCCACAGAAAAAATTCGCACGAGAAGACGCCAAAGCATTCCAACCCAAAGTACGCCCGAGCAGAAGGTCGCCCGAAAGGGTCCCCCTTCCGCTAATCTCTTTCCACGTAAAATATGTCATAAAACCAATTACTCTCGACGAACGCCGCCGACACTGGGGTCGGTGGCGGTTTGTCATTTGCCTCGAAGAATTCTCCGCGTATAACCAGCCTTTCGAGCCGAGGCATCATCCGCTCGCTAAGTCCAGACTCGAGAGACTTTCCGTCGGAGTCGTAAAAGGGTATGCAGTCCTCCCTCGACGTCGTCGAACCCCGAGGCTGCGCCATGTTTTTTCGCCAAAAACCTCCGTACCCGCCAATCGAGAAAAATTTCAGTGGATTTTATCACCTGGCGGAGTAAGAATCGACGGCCGAGGTTGGTCTCGAGACTTTTGAGACTTCTCACGCGACAGCAGACGGAAGAGCGACAGGTCGTGGAGGATTCTGATAATTTAGGCTCGCGTGAGAACAACCTACCTTCTGTGTGCGAGTGTGTGTGTGTTATTCTGCTGACCGTTCCCGTTGTCTGGAAAGTGCTAACGCACTTCTGGGGACTGTCACGTGTCGCAAAGTGTAACGAGGATCCTGGAGACTGTGTAATGATGGACACGATGGACTTTAACTAGTGGATCAGCGACACGTTCGACACTCCATCATTGATGTTAAGTTTAGAAGAGATCTCTGGTCTGGTCTCTCTTCTTCCTGATGTCATCTTCATGATACTCCAATAGGGAATCTCTCGCTCTCAATTTTGGCTTTCAATTTGTAGCATATACGAGCGATCTTGAGGAACTAGGTACTTGTAAAACGTCAGTCTTCAGGTTGGAATAATTTTCAAGGCGTTGAATCGTAATTTTGACAATGCTTTTAGTAAATTTTATTTTACCTATCAGAGCTATGAGTATTCATATATGAAAGCACCATGTACAAGCTGTGAACAATTTTCTCAATTTACTTCACAATAGTTGTTTATAAGATTCAATCAACTTAAAACTACCTATTGCTAACGATATCATCAATATCTCGAGTGTGGATAATTTTTATTAAAAAATTCAGAACATATTCGGTTCACAATGAATTTACACCCACGTTTCAACCCTCATAACGCTTCCGCTTATAACAATCGTATTTAGTCCTATACATGTACCCAAATTATGTATCATACCATCTGAAACATGAGTTGCATTTTTTAAATCAATTCCCATCTCAAACCAACGACTCGAAAACTTTTATATCGCGCACGAAAATTCAACAGGCTATCCAAAAATGTCCGGTTCACGATTGCTCGATCTCGAGCGTCTAAATCGCGTCCCCAGGATGAAAAATGAGCATCGCGATCGACGGGATGCTAACAAAGCTCGGGTGGACGCAAAAAATCGACGATGGGACCGGAGTCTCGGAAATCCTGAACCGGTCGTAACTCGAGAAAGACTCCGAGGATCCTCCGACGAACGTTGCCACGAGTTAGACGTGTATTTGTCCCTATGACCGTGAGCTAGGGGGCGAAACCGAGAAGGAGCGAACGATCGACGCTGAAAGGGGAGGAGAGAACCCCTGAATAGGGCCCAAAGCGCGAAGGAGACGAAATATCATCGTAGACCTGTGTTTTACTTTATAGCATTTAGCCCCATTGTTTGTCTTATTGCTATTAGCCTCCGTCAATTAGTAATTGTGTTTTTAATGCCGATTCCGTGAATCGGGCCCGATGCAGCGGCGGTTGGGCCCCACCAAGGACTGACGAGAAGGGGTCCAACCTTGGTGAGTTCGAGGGAAGCCGGTAGGAGAAAATCAGGCGATGAATCGGTGGGGATTCGAGTCAGGTGGGAGAACGGGCCCACGAATGGGGGAGGGGGAAGGGGGCATGTCATTAGGAGTCGTTAATATCACGGACCTCTGTAATTTGACACACTTCCGATCGCCTAGCGCCACCACCGCCACCCGCTCCATTTCGTTTCCTTTCCACCGCCTCGATCTTTTCTATCCTTTTCGCTCCCCTTTTCCTTCGATAGCTCGATCCTCTTTTCCCTTTGGCCTTTTCGCCGATTTCGCCTTCGTCGGCCTGTGGGGCCATGGAACCGCAGGTACAAGAAGTCGCGCAACGCGATGTTCGTGCCTTTTCGAACAGGTGGCAGAGGTCCATAGGGAAAGGGGTGCACAGCAAGGGGTGACAGGTTGTCGAAGGAAGGAGGTACGGACAGTGTGGATATTTGTGGTGTGTAATAATTGTTATTGTCGAATATTACTCCAAGGAAAGCGTGACTGTTAGAGCATTCTTGAAAAAAGTTGTGAACAATTTTAAAAATTCATCATTTAACCCTTTGCACTCGGATGTGCCCTATGAAGTGACCATCGTGAGTCTATCAAATTTTGTTAGTGACATAAAGGATATCTATAACATAAAGGATTTATATTTGCAATCATGTCAACGCTTCAAGAAAGCTATAAAAATTTATAATCAAGTCTAATAATAGAAAGACACGTTTCCAAAGTTAGACTATCTTATGTAATGCAATTCTGCAACGAGATAGTGCAGAGTGCAAAGGGCTAATTCTTTGATACCTACTCTATAAAATATCACATTCAAAAGAGAACGATGAAAACGTGGTCAGAGAAATTTCCTCGATTACGATACCTTTCTTACAACTTAAAAAGTACAAAAACCACAAAGTTAATTTCAATAGATTAAATCTCCATCCAATTCTGTACCCTAGAACCATGCTCTAAGAACGTTCCACGACGAACAAGTAAAAATTCAGCCGTTCAATCGAATACAAACGCCCCAAAATAAATTTCTACGTTATCCATCACCTGACATCGGACCAGAATTGCGCCCGCCCCCGATCGCAAGGTGGAACGAGAGGAACAAATTTTCCGCGCCAGTGCCAACGTTGGGCGGGCGCGCGACGCCAAGATATCCGTCGTTAATTAACTCCCTGCGCACTCGGTAACGAATTGCCGGTAATTAACTCGAGTCGTGCAGGCGCGATCGCGCCGTGACGCGTCGCGGACGCGGTTCGTAAATCGTCGATGCCGGTTACGAAATCGTTTCTGAAAGAACGAGGGTCCGCGTCGTTTGGAATGCAAGCAGCCGCGATCGATATGATCCACGGATGCTAATCGAATCGCTAATCGTTTATTCCTGCGACGTACAGGCACACCTGTTCGACCGATATGGTCAGACCAGAGATTCTTTTAACGCTCGTTTCATGGAGATCTCTCGAACGGAGAACGGCCAAGTCCCTTATCATACTTTGTAATGCGAACTCTCGACGAGATTTTCTTCGTTCTTTGTCCTGCTTTTTTTTCTTTTAGCTCGGTTAACGACGAGCCAGGGGAACGATAAGCGAAAAATCGTGCGCTCCTATGCTCTGGCGAAGACGGACCTGGTGTCGGCCATTGATATCTATCCGAGATCCGTTTGGGTTCGATTCTCCGTGTCGGCGGTGTGTAAATTACGGTTGAACTCTCCTTCACCTGTCGATGGCTATCAGGCCTCGTCGATATCGCTATTGTTTCGTTTGATACCGTCGCGAGAGACCTACTTTATTGAATTATGAGAAGCGTTGGAGATTTGACTTTTATGCATTCGCAGAAGGACTTACGGTTATTTTGTGTATTTAGATTCTAGTGCTGCGAATATTCGTTTGAAGTATAATATTATGTAATTGGTGTTTCGAAGCTAGTATTCCAGATTCATAAAACTTTATTCCAAGGGAGAATCGACAGAATTGTCAGGCACAAGCGTAATTTCTGCGCCAGTGCAAACGAGCACGCAAATCGCGCTGAACCGTCGCGAACGCGTACCCGTCTCCACGAATTGGAGCAACTTGGGTGGTTTTTGCTCGACGATACCTGGGAAAGAGATTCGGAATCCCGACGAAGGACGAGATCGACGTGGATGGAAATGTTGAACGTCGCAAACGGGGAATCGGTTTCGCTTGGAATGCAAACGACTCGCGCGATAAACTCGCACGAAGTAGCCACGGTCGCACGGCCGCGGGACGATAATACGTCTTCCTGGTGATTTTGTTATTTAAATCGACGGGAGGACCCGAGTGTGACCGTGGAAAACCGCTATTGAATGCCGAAACGGTTCCCCCGAACCCTCCCCCGAGGACTTCCATTCACGCCTGGCAATCCAGAACGTCCGGTTCTTGTAGCGCCGTCCCTGGAGAAGCCGCTCGCTTAGTCGCAAAAAGCCTTACCTCGTATCGTTCGATTCCCGTTAAGCTTAAACGTCGATCTTGCGTCCGCTCGAATACGAGAAACGAGAAACGAAGAGCTGCATTACGTATACGTTCGCGCTAATCTGCTGCTTGCGCAAACAACTCTCCACGCCATGATGGTCGACAGTGAACTTTAGAGAATCTAGGTAATAGTTGCGTGACGTATCTGTGGAAAAAGGAGATGGAAATGGGGTGAAATTTAGAATAAGGCTGTGTTTAGGTATCCATGAATTTTTTAATTCGTGTGTGTTTGAATTAATGCTCCATATTTACATCTATATCATTCCCAAGAAAGGATTATGCAAGTTCCAAATATATACGGTACTATACTTTCTGATTAACGATGCTTCTAGTCCTCTAGAATATAAAAATACTGGACCAAGTATTAAAAGAAATTATTTAGGTATATTTTGACAAAGGTCGACAATTTAGAAGTATACAAATTTTAAAAGAGAAAAGAGGGTGGATATACACGAATGAATTATCCACAACCTAATTCATTCATGTTCCCTATTTAGTTGAATATTTTTATAGCGTTGAAGTCTAGTTAACATCTAGTGTGTTTCACAAAAACCTTTCAGTCCATTATTTATATTTCAAATAGAGAACAAAGCTTATTTATATTACAACTATCTCACAAAATATTGTTCATCTGCGTCAGGAATCACTGAAACCATTTTCCTTGCTAATTTTCATCGAAGTTCGTTTCCCAGAACGTCAATCAGCCTGCTCGAGCGACCAGCTGGTAAAAAGGGTTTACGTGAACGGGAACAGGAGCGTTCGCAGCCTGTTAACGAGCGTTTCCACCAGGAGCAGCCTCACTTTGTTATTCGGATCGAGGGTGACAACGCGGACTCGTTTCGAATGCTGACGAGCCCCCGTCGCCCCTCCTGCTTCCGAGGGATTCACGCCCCGTAGTCCTGGCAGGACCAGAGCAAATTCAAATTCCGTGGCGCGGCTTTCCACAGGATTTTCAGATTTTTATCGTCGACCTCCGCCGAACGAGCGTCCCGTAAACGGAATATGCTGATGCGCCACGAGTGCTGACCGTGGTTTTCCCCCTTTGCATTTCCGCCCCTCTGGTCATCCCTCCTTCTCTTTCCATCGTTCATTTAACGATCTCGAATGGTCGAATTCTTTCGGCGATTGCGAAGTTGACATTTTTGCAGATTTTAAATAAATAATAGTACCAAGAACATCATAGGATACTATAATAGAGACTTTAAAACCAAATACATAAATTATACAATAATATTAGAATGTTTAACAAAATCGTAGCAAAATCGAACAGATACATGTTTTCACGTATTACTTTTCATAATAAGTTTCTATGATTGCTATTGGTATAGATATCAAGGAACCTTCATCCTTGACAGATTTTGGAATACATATACACTTTTCATTATTGTACTAGTTATTATTAGAGGTGTCATTTTTTTTTCAATGTAGATGAAACTTTTTGAGCAGGTCAAGCCTGATTCTCTTAGTGATAGTAGCATCGATAATTAACCGATCTCGTTAGGGGAAACTCATGAATAGCGCAAATGGAATTCATCCCCATCAATCTTACACACCTTAAAAATTCATCAAAAAATCAAAGACACTTGTTTCTCCTATGTAAAACAGAATCTTTAATTTGCAAGGGTTACATTTTTCTATAGAGACTGGGGCTCTCTGCAGCAAGCAGAGTGAACGAAACCGCGTCCTCCGGTTTGCACGCGAGCTAGTTGCGCGCCTCGGTCCGCAAATCGCGTAAGGGGAAATGAAAACGAGTATAGTGACCGTTTCTCGGAACGACGGGGAACTCGAGCGGCCCAAGAAAAGGAGAATCGAGCAACGAACGAGGGGAACTCGCTCGAAGACGTTTTCTTTCTTCGACATATTTCTCACGGGGCCTCCCCTTGGACGACTTCCGTTCTTCTTTCTTGCGCGCCGCTCCTGAAAGAAAGGGAAGACGTCTTCGGCGGGAGGACGACGAGATATCGAGCCTTTTCGATCGAGAGAGATTAATTCCCTCGCCCACGAAAATTGAAGCCGGTCCACTCGCCCCGAAGATACGCGACGACGATGGGGGGAGGAATCGTTTATGAAAATGGCATCCATCGAGTGGTGGGTGTCGGCGCCATTGTTCCTCGTTTCGCGACGCTTGGAGTGGGGATGAGAGATAAAGAGACTAGCAATTAGCAATTAAACCAATAAGTCTGCAATTGGTGATTCCATTAATGGGACGGACGTTCCCACAGACGACGAACGTTATCTTCAATGTTCTTCTACAATTGCTTCGGGAACTGTAATTAGTTCAAGATTACGTCGACGGCTTGCTTTATAATAATTACGATTTATAATCGGGCTGGGCGAGCATCAAACGTTTTCCATTCCGAGTTTCGAGGTCTCTTCGTTAAATA
The DNA here is from genome assembly GCF_026283585.1 of Hylaeus volcanicus. Classification (NCBI taxonomy): domain Eukaryota; kingdom Metazoa; phylum Arthropoda; class Insecta; order Hymenoptera; family Colletidae; genus Hylaeus; species Hylaeus volcanicus. The sequence continues at coordinate 19,438,172 of NC_071980.1, forward strand.
AACAGAATTAATAATTGAAAGAAAATCTTTCAAATGAGAGAGAATAATGTACATTCATATTTTATGTCGTAGGTGTCGAAATTAATTCTGTGGTTTTCTAAGGTAAACCACTTAATTATAAAGAAAAAAACATACCACTTTTCCCACGTACCTATAGCTGTAAAACTACATATCGAAAAAATCTGGGTGTTTCGTTACTAAATATAAAGGTTGATACTTCGATGTAGAAAAATGGCGAGTAAATATTTGTACCTAAGCTACACTTGTAAACGATCGAATACCTATAAATGCACAGAATTAATTTCTTCGCCTAATATTTATTAATTTCTTTGTGCTGGCCCTGATACCGAGTAAAACTGGGGTTCGTTGAGACAGGAAATTTATAACTGTCCACCAATCGAAGGAAAGAAAGAAAGCACGCGCCCACGCGTGTTTGGCTGGATCGAGGAAGGGCCCTGGTTCCGGCAGGCAATTAAAAACGTCGAAAGTTCAGCGTAAAAACGTGTGCTCGGCCTCTGAACCGCGCTGGAAGCGAACTCGCTAATAAATTCGTGGCAGCGAGTGGGCGGTCCAATGGACTGCCGATAGTGCGCGGTGTGTCCCACGCGTCGATTATACATTAATTAAACAATCAATATTTATTAAGCTTATTATCGGACACGGCGGCGGCCACGGCGCAAGCCCGGTATTAATTCGATTCCGCGTCCACGGTGGGGCCCGTATTTCGCTTAATAGGCGCCATATTGTTCGTAACGACGCAATAAATATGGACGTGGCCGAATGAAGACGATAAATTGTCGAACGCCCCCGCTGTCGGTACCCGTGTGTCTCGTGCTTCCCCTCGTTCCCTTTGTTTTCTCCTATCTCGCTCTCCCTCGTGGTCAATTCGTGTCGTCTGCAATTTTATTTTTATTTTCTTGGCGCCTTTGAAACCGATTTACCTGCTAGATCGATTCAATGATATTTGAGATGATGATAATAATTATGGATAATTAGACATATGCTGGGAACAGATGTAGATGAATGAAAAAGGAAGTAATTAGACACAGTACGCTGGTGTTGAATGAACGAAAAAATGTAGAAAACAATCTTCTTTTGAATAAAATGTTTCTTAACAAACTCACAATGATTGTGATTTTTGTTTTCAAGAAGATGCAGGGTATTTTAATTTATCATTTTGCTTGCTTATTTATTCGTCTTTGAAGAAGATGAATACATTTTTGTATAAACAAAAAGTAAATGTTTAAGAAAGTATGCTCTTTAAAGAATTAACAATTCTTTATTGTAATGTAGTACAATAATGTAGTATAAAAAAATATCATTTAACAACTGTACTTTTTCTAATTATTCTCCTCCCCATTCACCTTCTTCTGCAATCACCATTAATCGGTGTCTAATCAAGAATCTTACTACCTCCGTTTCAAAAATAGTTCTACTAGCTATAAACAATTTGCATTATCTCCTACTATAACAGAAAGTTAATTCACATAAACACCACGTGATTCTAAGTACGAAAAGTAAGACTGCAGTACACCACAGACCTAATTATCCATGAAAACCCAAGTTAGGTTACCTGTGATCTCATAGTCGCCAAATATTTTAATATCGGATAATAAAAAATGCGTTTCTTTACATATAACTTTTTATCCAAAGAAGTCTTGTTTCGTCACATCAGGAAACTGTCCAATCGCGCAATCTTTTGAACGGCATTCGACAACCCCTAGTCACGTCGAGCCGACTTCCACCCCGCTTCCGGTCCCGTTTCCTGATCACTTATTATAATCAATTAGCGACCAGTTATCTGCCATCGACGAAACGCCGCGTTCTAAGGGTCCAACCCTCCTGATTTTTTATACACCAGCCCACACCGGTTCCGAGAGGGTGGCCCCGCAACAGGCTGATGAGTAGTCAGATCCCAGGACTTTTTTATCCTTGCACCCTCCCTTTAGCCTCGATCACGACGATTCACATATTTCATCGCTTTTGGCTCGTATAAACCATACAAACATTTCGTTAAGAAAAATGGACAGGTTTAGTTTCTTTAAAAACTGACATTGAGTGCATCATAATATTCTATCAATGTTTGAATTCTTCATGTGGAAGTTTCAAGCTTTATTTTAGTTCCTACGTACGATAAACTGAGTAAGTTGCATATTGTGAACAAATTTAGCGATGGATCTTCGGAAACTGACCGATGTATTTTTTTATAATTGAGCCATCCACTTGTGTGTAAAAGTATCAATTTTTGCACCATAGTTTAAAAACAGCATATAAACTAACAAATACCGTACATGAAAATAATCCTTGCGAAAATGTTCATCCCACAAATTGATAAAAATCAGTCTCGTTTATATTATGTCACCCTCTTACAATACCATGAGTTACATAGATGCCAAATTTGTCCACTTTCGGTTACTTCCTTTATTTTTCGATATAGGATCGTGTAAAATAAAATATACCAGCGAAAGATGCTTCTGGATGAGGAAGGAGGAAAGTCAGTTGCATCATCTCTTCGTGGTCTTCCTCGCTGATCTTTCGCGTTTCTGCAGAAACCCGATAGCCGCGTCAGCCATTAAGCCAGAGCTGTGAAAGGGTGGGCAAAAGGGCGAGAGCACCAGTATACAACAATGAACAGAGAGGATCTCTCCTGCACACGCCAAGAAAGAGCGTGCCACCACTCATAGGGTTCACAGTAGAGGGAGGAAGAAAGAACTCGACTTCTTTCGGCTCGTAGACCATCTTTCGCGAGCATCTACGGGTCGTTAGCTTTTTCAATCTGGGCGAAAGTTCTTTAACCCCTTGACTGCGTGACGATTTTTAGTTTACTCTTGTCATTCTCTATAATATAATATTTTGTAAAAATTGGATTTTGAACATTTCACTGAGCCTAATATTCGGAGACGGATATACGCCCTTCGCAGTCAAAGATCATAACTGTGGAAGAACACTATGAACTCGTTGATCCCTCGAGCTTCCATTCCGAGAACAATGGAGCGGATATTCTCTCAATGGGATCGCTTCGGGACGTACTTGGAGGCTTTATGTGCAATTAGCCTATTCGAAAATATCAAAGTTTTGCTATCTTGTTGGCGGAGGAAGGAGGGTTTTTGACAGAGTTTTGAAATCCTGCTGATGTGGATATAGGAACATCCACGTTATTGTTATGGAAATGTATGATGCACGAGTCTCATTCTGTGTAGAGAATAAAATAAGGCCGATAGAAGCACAAGAAAAAAGGGAGGAATTAAAGCTTTCTCATGTCAACGCGTCAAGGATCAATTGAAATTGATTTCTAGGCTCTCAGAATACATATTCAGCTTTCCTAGAAAATTAATATGCAACTAACCTATGGGAAAATATAAAAGTTCCTTCTCCTTTCCCTATCTGCTAGTATCTACTTTGAGAACGATAGGGAAGGAAAGTGAGTCTCTTACAGTCAACGCGTCAAAGATCACTAAAAATGGACGTCTCGGCTTTCAGAATAAATATTCAGCTTTCCTAGAGGTTTCATACGCAATTAGCATATTGGAAAATATACAAATTTCTTCTTCTTTCCCTATCTGCTAGTATCTAGTTATGGAACGATAGGGGAGGAAAAAGAGCTTTCGGCAGAGGCGTTCCTCAGTAGAAAGGAGCTGGTCGTTTGGAGGGAAGAAACAGTCGACAAGACGATCCCTGGCGCTATGTAATTGTCATTTCTCGTAGAAACGGAGGCCGCGTCTAGACGACGGTAATTGTGGCAAAAGGACAAAGGACGACGCGGCCAGGTAAACGGCGCCGTTACGTGCTCACCGCTACCACGGAGTTGCGTGGTAGCGAATGGCAAAGGTACGGCTCCTCCAAGGGAGTAATTAAATCTATTACAGGACTCCACCTGAATCGTCCTGGAATGTGATGAAATTTATCGGTAATTTTGTTCCTCTTTGTTTGCTTCAGCTGGCTAGTGGTCGCAGTTACTAATTGACTCGATATGTAAATCTTCAACGGTGCTGAGGGCGAAGTAAATTAAAAAAGACACTTTTGTATACTTCTTTTATTTCGGTCAATTAGAAACGGAAGAGTGAATTACCATGTTTGCATATAAAACGTGTTCTACCTGGTCATAATCAGGTAAATAAAAATTAATTAGCTTATGTTATTCTTGAAAGAAACGAAATTGTAGAACTAATGCAATTTAATATAATCGAAATATAAAGGAAAAAAGATTTCGGAAAATTTGAGGAGAACTATTTGAAATAATTAAGTAACCTAGCAGTCAACTAAATTGTTCAGTTTAATCCTAATATAAAAGCACGACACTTATTCGGTAAAGACTTAACTGCATTTTCTTTCGTCGACCGACATAGAATATCGAAGGCTGTAAAGGATGCCAGAGGTACGCAGATGCACATTGATCGACCTCGAATCCCAAACTCGATTAAACGTGTCCTCCCGGAAAGTATGGTTGTCCATATCCCGCAGAGTTTCCTTTCCGCAGAAGCGTTGGGCCGAAAGGAGAGCTATGGTTGAAGAAAGATCGGCCAAAAGCTAATAAAAAAAGCTCTGCGGCTGCCTGATAAGCCTGAGGGTATTTCACACTCGGACAGCCCTTGTATCGTCGAAGGACGCTAATGTAGCGTTATTTAACTCCGTTAGGTGTCCTCCCCTTCGCTGGCCTCGCGAGAGGAGCCCCAGGAAAAATCCAGGGGTGCTCGTCGTCCCGTGAAAACACTGTGGGGGCGGTGACACGCATAAAAGAGAAGCCAATGCCATTTACTGCGTCAGGTGCTCGTCATAACCTTCGAAGGGAAGCTTTGCATGACCAGCGGAGGGTTGGTCGAGCCGCTAACTGCGTTGTCGACGGACTAATTCACAGTTTAACCACTTGCAATTCGAGCTGTGGGGGCGTGAGTCAAGGCATAAATTAAATTAGGCCCTTGGGTGTTGACCGTGGTGATTCTTCGGACATTTTCTTTTTATATGGTTCCATTTTATTTTATACAAACGATGTTTCTTTCTTCCTATTGAATATATAAATATCTAGAGAGAACGAAAAAGATGTTACTTTCACTTCATTATAGCCTCAGTTTAATCTCTGCAATTTGACTATCCCACTGCTAATTCCCATTGTTTCAAGTGTTTTGCTTGCACAAGGCTAACACAATAATCTAAATATAAAGAAAAATCTTTCGTTCTTACAACTCTTCAGAAATACTAATTTCTTAACAAATTCCTGTCAACGACCAAGAACGAACAAAATGAATCTCAATGCAATGAAACTAATGCAATCGTTCCTCTGTCGTCAACGTGTTAAGTCCTATCGAAAATCAGGGTCCCCGCTTCGGGAATGAATATATCGATCACATGCCAGGAGCCAATATCTGGCGAATATGTTAAGAAAGTCGCATACATCGGGGTCAGTACAGCGTGAAAATAGAATGTAAAGCGTTCGCAGGACCGGCAGGCGGCCTTAGGCGCAATAGGGGCGGTTTCCATCTGGAGGGGGGTTGGTTTGACGTGTATGACGTGCCGGCCACGTGACCAGTTTGCCAAGTCGGCAATCACTGCTTCGAACTACGCTGGACGAATCTTAAATATGGGATATTCAAATAATCTCGCCACTTCCATCCCTCACTCCCTGTTTCCCTTCCTGGCGGCGGTCACTTTCTTAACTCCCACCCCCTGTGCGTGGTCGTTGCGAGAGTTCGTGACCGGTTAGGACATAGAATAGTAAAAAAAGAAAACATTTCTGGGAAAGCTGTTAGGAAAGTTGGTCGATTTGTTTGCGAATATTCGACGAGGAATTAGGTAATAGCATTGGGAATATGTTCTATAGTATGGGTGGGGAAATTCAATGCGGTTTTATAATATTCGATACGCTTGGTAGGTCTCTAATAGATTACTAAAATATTTCATGTGTACTTGTAATGTTTAATGAAACCCTAATATTATAAATTAGCGTAGCACACGAATTATTTTTATCATGAGATATTATACATCAGTCTATTATGTAACCATTGATGTAGGTATGCAGATTATAAATTGCAGAGTGAATTAATTTATTGCAATTGAATACACACAAACCAAAGCAATTTTTATCTGTAAATTGATTTTAACGTACAAATATACTGTCACACTTTAATACAGTATCTAATTCCAAAATATGCGATCGAAAGTAATAGTTTTTTTGGTACAAAAGCAAACTTTTTCAGAGATTATTGAGCATGTAATATTTAAATTAATTTAATGTATGTATAAGTAATCAGGTAAGGCAACTAAAAGAAAAATTCCTCTTCCATCGAATGTATAGTGCAAAATTAAACTATTATCTCAAAAAATGAAAGAAGTATTGGGTAGGGGGTTGGGAATCGGCTAGAACGAAGTCGAAAACGAAGAAACGTAGAAGATTGTCGATAGTGGTCAGCGTCCAGGTCCGCCATACCATACATCACTGCCAGCTAACAGCAGGGGTGCCGGGAGCAAATGGACCCGCAGTGCCAATGTGGAACTCTCTCGCGGAAACCCCCTCTTTTATATGCATAGTCTCATTTCCTTATCGGAAATTTACGGTGAACGTGTCTTCGCTCCTCTTCCATGACCATTTTTCTCATCGACTCGACGAACGCGATGGAGTTTTCGAGCACTTAATTGCTTTTCGTAGCTTATCGAGAACTTCGTGACCCTTCTTCGCGGTTACTCCGCTTACATTCCCTCCCCCTCATTGCATCCCTCTTCCAGTTACTTCCTGACCTTCATTAAGATATACTATTAGATGTACTATTCAATTATAAATGAAATATATACGTAGCCTCGACTAGCAAATTGAATATTTTATTTGACGGTCCTCTTCAGAAATAACAGACTTGAAATCTGAACTTGGCAGGGTTTTCAAAGAGCAGCTTTTTATACGACGATTGTATTGCAGGTTCCTTAGATGTAAGATGATGATCTTCCAAATATCCGGGAAGAATTAATAAAATTTCACCAGTGTAACTAAGTAACACGCGCGTGAACATAATTATGATATTATTTTCTAAAAATGTAGGTAAATTGTGAAATATATAGGCAACAGAGATTAACCCTTCTATGATTTTACAATTCGATGACTTTACAATTTTATTTACAAATTGATATAATCGTAAATACTTCTACTAATACTTCCACTTACCCATCTGCGTAAAAAGCAAGCCAAGAAATTGTATCGGTATTCGAAAAATGCGACATCAGTAGAAACGATTCTACCAGAGCAGAGTTATTATAAATTTTGCTCGAAGCGGTACCCGTGAAATTTGGAAAATGGTAATGTCGCTTCCGTCGATCCACCTTTGTTTGCCCCGAAAGTCGATCGCGGGTTTCTTCGTAGTCTCGAGCCATCTGCAACTCCAGGCTGCACCTTCCTGCACCGTTATGCACCGCGCGGACCTACACGTATATGCATCCGTGAACAGACTCCCATGTTTGTTCCAGAAGCACGTGCCAAAGGGTTTCTCGCGTACGTACGGTTTCATTATAACGGTAAACGTCGATGGCGACGATGACGATCACGACGGGCCAGGAGGGGACTGTTATCCACACGACTATTTGCCGATCCTGCATCTGTCCCGACCCACGCCGTCCTGGAATATCTCGTTTTCACCGGTGCAACCGCGGCTAATGGCACCATGTGTGTCCAGAGAGAATCTTGTCGCTTACCTGGCGCTTAATTTCGGGTTAGAACGATCATCGAATTCCCGAGATCGATAGCCTCTGACCAAGGGCTTTTTCCTTTGTTATGCCTGGGGCGGAATAAATTGGACGCCATAATGTTCCGTCTAATTAGGGGACTCTTTTCCACATAATTTTACGTAATCCCTTGCGATAGGAAATTTCGGTTTGAGTGTGGAAAGAGAGCCTTTGACAGATGCTTTGTATCCCGCTGATGTGGGCCTAGGAACATTGACGTTATTGTTGTAGAAATTAGTGTAATCTTCGTTCTGTTGAGCAACTCAACTTTTCCATAATTTTTGTGAAATTGTGCTTGTCCTTGTCGTTCGTTATGGGTAGAATCGGAAACACCTGTCGAGTGTGTTCTTTGAAACTTTCGGCGCGAAGCACCGTGTTTCAATTCGCTCGAAGTTCTTTGATAGTCGATAAAACTGATACTTCGTCGATTCCTTAGATATCACAAATACCAATCATTGACTGCATCGAATCGAGACAGTCTTGAATGCTGAGGCTGCGATGGCTTGTTTCGTTTCTTGCTCTGCTCTTTGTTATTTATTTACGGAAATTGTATCCTTTTTGTATGGATGACAGAAAGAATCCAAGAGTCCAAGTCCAAAGTATCCAAGACTAACAAGATTATTAGTTAGTCTAGTATATATGAAATGTAAGAGTAATGAATGATAAGATTTACAAGCTATGTTATCATTAAGTTATACAACGAAAGGAGTAATAGTTTGATGTGCGTAATACATTTTTCCTTCATAAAATTGCATTTATCCCAATTCCAACATAAAAAAGGATTAACAAAGATGCGAGCAAGTCCAATTAGCCATGAGCTGTACTGTCCTTATCGAGCACTAGACGAGTATTAACCGTGGTCAACAGTCTCGAAAAGGCCAAACATGTTAATCCGTGTGCAGTCTTGTAAAAGAACCAGCACAAAACACCAGTTGAGTGAATCTATTTATTCCTACCTAGAATGTAACCCAAGGAAGAATCTCAACGTGTCATGGCTGAAGACTGCAAGCTGGTACCAAGACTGACCATCTTCTTACATTCTTTATTTTGTGCACGAAGTTATTAGTTTATATTTTAGAATTCAATCGAAAGAAGAATGTTGGACATGAATTTATGTTGGGCAAAGAAAACACTTTAGCATAGAACCTCGTCTGTTTTACGCATCACTGCAATAGAGATGTTGAGTAAAATATAAAATTAAAATAAAAGCAGATATCATTTGTCCACGTTTATTTCATAAAATTGTTATACTTATCACAGTCCATAGAAGCTTTGCTAGGATAACTACTTCGCACCCCTTTATTAGGTTCCTTTCAACTGCCAACTTAAATTTCATTGAACATAGTTAGCATGCCAATATTAACAATTATCTGACAATTTTTTATCGAACATTCATTAGCTTCTCTTCCTCTATGCATGATAACCCCGAACTATTACTACTATAATATATGTAATTAGCTGAAGAGGCCCCAACAAGGAGAGTCGAAAGCATCGCGTTTCCGAAGCTTGTACGAGCCATAACAAATGAAATAAAAAATATGTCTGATGAATTTTCCTTGTGGCCTTGAACATCGCTAAAGATCGCAAAGTGGTAGCAAGATTGCGGGTCGTAAACGGCTCCGAACCCATGCGTACAGAAGATCGTGGCGAAGGTACACGCGCGAAGCGTGCGCGTGCGTAGACGCGATAGAAAGAGCGAGAAGGTGATGGGAGGAAGGCCACGTGCCTCTGGTAGCACGCGACCAACCTAACGGTTTTAGGCTCACCCCACACGCTGCTCGAAAACCAGTCCACCCCTTCTCTCGTCACCCTTCCCGCCACCGCTGCTTCAAAACACGCCGGAGGAAACTGTTATTCTATTGGCTCGTGGATCTATCCCCCTCGTGTCTTCCCCTTTCGACAGCATCCACGGCTATAGTCAGATTCGCCTTAGCTGCTTTCGATCCTGCCCCAAGGACAATACTTTTGCCTTTTTTTCTCTCCCGTTAACGGTCCAAGAAGACCTAAAATTCTGGCTTCTGGGTGGAAAGATCTGGAGAACAAATTTTTGGAGCTACCTCTGGGAGGATTTTGCCTTTGGGGTGGTCTCCAGATGATGGAGTTTTCATGAATTTCATCATGGTAGTAACGTTAATTATTATGCGAGTCAGTAGTAGTATCTTGAAAGCTGGTAAAAGTACACATAGGAATCTTGTATAATCAATCCTCTCACAGAAGCCTCAACGCTTACACAGACCTTGAAAAAACAAAACATGCAGAAGACTAGAGCAGATCTAAAATATAATCGAAATCTCTACATTAATATAGAGACTCCACAAAAATATTCATTATCAGACATAGAACAACTCGTAGATGCAAACTTGGACTCACAAATCCACGACACACTCGTGTCCTACCACGAATCTGACTCGTCATTTCGGTAGAATGAATCAGAGACGTGTACCTACGCGGTGCAAAGGGTAGAATGTACCCCGTCCTCGAGTGCTCTGCATCAAATATTCGAAAGCAAGCGTTCGCGGTAGGACTCCGATCCATCGTTTTCCCGATGACGTCCGCCCGGGCCCTTCCACGCATGAAAACGGACCCAGAAAGCATAATCGAATGACGCAAGGCCCTAATAAAATCGTAAGTCGGTTGACAGGCGGTGCACACGGACCGGAATAATGGCTCAGACATTCCTCCCCCGTACGAACGGGGGTTGAAGGCATTGTCGTTCCCTTACGTAAGAATAGCGACGAAGAAACGACGCGGAGGCAGATGCTGTTTAGATCATTCTGCCGCCTTGATACACCGAGAAAACGCGCAGGGAAGAGTCTTAATGCGATCTTACGGAGAACTCAGTCGCCTGAGACTCAGGTAAACTCAGAACAGAATTTAGACGAAACGTTTCACTTCTGCGCGGACGTGTTGGGTACACGGAAGGTGGACATTAAAATTTTTGTAAGAACATGATTCAATTCTTTGAATTTAACATTAGAGATTGTTAACAATTTACTGACTGGTAGCACTTGGACATATATTAAAATTCAGTAATATTCCTCATTTTTATAACATCAGTATTACGCAATATTTATTTTTTCTACTAGAAACGTAGATGATATTCATATAATAGTGGAAGCATTAAATGTTATCTCAGTCATAGATGATAAAGTAATGGTTACCTTAGCAAACAAGCCGATTAATAGGCTACCAGTCGGAAAAGTGTTGAGACAGATGTTGCTATTATTCTTTTTTGTTAAGAAAGACGGCGAGGTTTCAGGAATTTGTAAATCTAAGTAGTGCAATGTGATTTCTAGTAGACTTCTGTATGTATACAGGAAGGATATTATTGTTTGTATATGAAGGTGCACTATATTCAATTTAATTGTTATTTTTGTTTAACTACTTTGTTAGCTAAAGGGAAAGATACAGAAGTATGTCAAGCAAGCTAAAAGGGCGAGGGTTATGGAATGATCACAGTTTACTTCTTCATGTCTTCAGAACTATCATATGTGGTACGAAGTCTGCGAAAAGGAAAATTACAAAAAGAATCAATAACAAAATCAAAGACTCCTTTGAAAACATTCTTCACATCATCACTTAAAGATACTTCTACAATTACCCATTTTATGTTATTATTCATTATCATAGCGATATCAGTGCAAAATCACGACTTTTTTTCACACAAATCATCCCTCTTTCATTGTTCGATCCAAGAAGCTGCAAAGCAGCACGAGAGGACCTAATCCTTGGAAGAAAATTTCATCCCCCTTAACTCAATTAAAAAAGGAAAGAAGCATACGCTTCAGCAAAGTTTCCATCGGAATTGAAGACGCTGTGAGGACGTTCTTCGTCGTTTCTCGTAATTCGCGGAGACGAGGAACAACCGTAATCGCGAGGACCATTACTTTGTCCACCGTCCAGAAGACTGTATTGCGAATTACGAGATCGATCGGCAGGAAGCGAGCGAGCGCGGGCAAAGACGTTGGAAAATAAGAAGCGGAGAGAAGACAGAGCGTAGGATGAGCGAGCGGCGAGTAAATTGAGCAAAAGGAAAGACCGCGAACCGACGAGGGGCAACTCGAGGGCGGAGCTGAGGGAGGGAGGGGGAGGGAGTGTAAAGGGAACGAGGGATGCAACCGCGAAATCGGCCGTAGCCGTGAAAATAACGATTTCTCCTTTGTGGTGCCGTTCGTTAAACCGAGAAGAGCCGGTTTCACGAATGCTAAGGCGCGACGGAGAGATAAATAGCGATGAACGAAGGATCGAGAGGGATGAGGAGCACGCGGGCATTCGTGACTCGTCGATATTTTCCTTGAAAGCCGATGGAATCGATATTTTATGTAGATCGCGAGAAAAGGGCAACGCGGCCCATCGTCGTCGGTGGCTATTCTCGCCGAAACGAACAAAAACATCGGCTGATCCCACGCAACCGGAACAAGGAGGGCCGAGAGAAGAGGTGCGAGAGTGAGAAGGATGAAATGGCGGTAGGGCTTTTGTTGCACGGCAGAATTCATCCAGAAAATGGAGCTTCTTCGTTGGAGATTGTTGCGTCGCGGAGAAAGCTGCCGATGGCTATTCACGCGCCACATTCCGTTGATTTAGATAGAAATATTCATCGACACGTCAATGGACCGAGGCCATTTTAACCGCGTGACGATCCTTGCACCTGAGTTGCTACTGATTGGAATTTAAGGAAGGCTGGTTAGTCATCCTGCGAGGCAGGGACTAAGAGATTCTTTATTTGAAAGAAGCGATCGCATTCTCGTACTTCAATTTAAAGTAAAGGAGTGTTGTATTTAACATCAAACATTAACATACTCGTTAAATATGAACGATAAAAGGATGTGTCGTCTGGCTAGGTGTCTCGAGAAGTTTACTTTAGTACTACAAGCATTAGTTATAACAGTCTTGATGGTTACATATTTTGTTTTGCTTCCTGAGAATCTATAAAACTCTAATCAGTAAAGAAAAAGTAAAAGATTCTGAAATTAAGATAGTAATCACATCACGCTCGAAACAATAACGTGAGGCAACTTGAAGTAATTCTTGGTATCTGAAGGAGACCACTATACAGTCGAACCTTCAACATCCATTAAGAAAACAAGTAAATTTTCTACGTATCTCATTCAAGCATCTCAACTCAACCATCTCGAGCCACCCTTTATACCGTCAAGTTCCCCTACCCTTTGCTCCACGGAGCCTACCAATTTCATTTCCAAAAGTTGCAGAAACTAATATAGAACAAGTCCACGATCCTCAAAGAAGAGTACCAAGTAACTCGAAGACTAGAACTATCTCAAACCACGAGTAGCTGTAAGAGCCCCACAAATTCAACCCTCCGTTCGTGGACCAAGTCCCCGAGGTTCGTCGTCCCCAAAAGACCAAACGTCGCGGTGGCCAGCTCAGGTGTCCCGTTGTCCCGTTTTATCACCTGACATACGTACGTGACACGCACGACGTTTCCTCGGATTCTGGGGCTGGCCTTTGGGAAGGTCAGGTCATCGCCCAGTTTTCCCTCGACCTGCGAAAGAAGAGCGAGAGAGAACGGTTACGAAGTGTCGCGGACGAAGAGGAGAGACTGCAACGTCCAGCTGCAAGGGCCCTCGTGTCGCAGAATGGTCCCTGTTGCGTGTGCGTGTGCAGGGCCGATCAGCGTGGAAATGTGGGTGGGTGATGGATAGACGGTTACCGTGTCACTCGTGCAAACGTTAAACGGGGCTTGAATGGTTGGAAATTGCATGGGCAGCGGCATTGTGCGCGGACCATTTATAATGGCACCTAGCCGCGTCGGTGTATGCAGATGCGGGACAAAGAGACGACGAAGATGCGCCGTGAGATACGATCTTGTTCCGGATGACCGGGATCCTGGCCTGTTTTGCAGCTGGATCGAATGGGAGATGATTTAATTGTCCTCGACGCCGACAGGCTGATGAATTAGTTTTGATTTCTCGTCTTCTGATCCGTGGGGATCGACTTATTATTAAATATTAATAAAACATAATTCTTGGGGCTCGAAAGCAAGCAGAAGTGTTGCAAATGAGCAAAATCTGACTTTCTTCAATGGTCTTTTGTATCTATTAATGTTACGAGGTATCACGAGTCAGAAAGTGCAAGACTTGAGAATACGGATGGAAAATTGTGTGTTTGTGTTGGTTGTTTAGATTTTTACTTGCTCAGGGCAAAATCACTTTTGAGATGGTTTAAATTCATCGAACGGACATTTCTCTTGAACAAATTCGTGTACCTACTAATAGACACGTGATTACCTGAACTCATACACAATTTTACCTATGTACACATTAACATATACATTAAAATTGTACACATACATTCTAAAAATACCAGAAAACTCCTGCCTATCGAATACAAACCTCCGTAAAATTTAAAAAACGAAGCCACAAAGTTGCAAACCGTTCCCCGCGATACAACACGTACCCGACCTCCGTTCGCGAACATTCTTTCCGCCAAAGTCCGTTAAAAAACCGTTGATCTAAACGTTTCATCCGGCGGTATCATCCCTCCTCGTCTGGAGAGTTTCATCTTCGTTCCATCGGAAGCGTCACCAGACGTCCGTTGCACTTTTTTTTTCAAACCGACGAGCCACACCAGGAAAATCTCTCCCGACTCGAGACGTGAACGCACCAATCGCGCGGGTCGCGATAGCTGGGAGGAAAACGAGCGAAAAAACGGTTGACGTTGGCCTTATCTAAGTTAGGTCGTTGGTCGAGGTGCTCGCACCTGGCGGTTTGCGACGATAAACGTTATTTCTTCGTCGAACGCGAGTGTTTCGCGTGTGAGTGCGCCCGGCGAAAAGGGTGGAAAAACAGGAACCGACGGAATTCGCCCCAAAAATCCTTTCTCCCCTCCCTCGGGGGTTTCTTCTGTGGCAGAGGCGACCTAGGAGCTTCTCACGGCTGAAAAAAGCGTAATTTTCGATGGAAAGAGGGGAACGACGATGCAAATTCAGGGGAAACCGTCGTGTGTGAGTGCGCGGGTACCTGCTTTTTAGCCGCGTACGAGGGGTGGAAGGCACACACAGGGTGTAATCGTGCAGCGAACGACGCGATGGCGCAACTGAAATTTTATAGGGAATCCACCAATACCGATGCTGCCCCGTCGTTGTCCTGAGGCTGTTCTACCTGACCTGTCGCGTCTCTTTCTACGCTTTTTTTTCCGGCGTTTTCGGGGGAATCCACGTCAGGTACGAAGGGGAGGCACAGATGCGGAGGAGCGAAAATCGGGGCATGCTGGGAGAACGTTGCGTCGAATTCACAGGATTCACAGGATTTTGAAATTTTTTTTCGGTCCCTACGATCAGTCCCACAGTAACCTCACCTGCGACACGGCCTTTTTACGAGCGTTTCGCGAGCGTTTATCTTCGTTCAACGCTTTTGTCCCGTTTGCCGCGTCTCGATGGGAAAGTTCGAGTCCGAGTGGCCGAGGAACTTCCTTTCTTCCTCGACGTAGGTCGCTGACCCTTGCCCATTCTCGCGCCCTCCGCGGTTTGGTACTTCACACTTCAGGTGCGAAAATTGCGAGGAGATCTTGGGTCATTTGTTAAAATTTTGAGAAGAATAATTAAATGCAATAGAATCCGAATATAAGAAAATTTAATGAAGAAGAATGATGCTATGAATACTTATTAGTATTTGGTTATTAATGTAATAGAATAAAACAATTTCAAGCTTGTAGTCATAATATATATTTGTATATTATCCTGTTCTTTCCTCGCGTTTATATTATAACGTTTATGGTATCTAATAGTCACGTTTATAATATTCTGTGCTGCTCCATATTATATTAATTACATTTCTGATTTAATTATCGTATTGTATGAACCATAAGGTTTCAATTTAGAATTTGTATACAATTTTAGTATATAATTTTGTCTAGATACCATATAGCTTTAATGAAAAGATAATCGTAACCACATTGAAAGCATTTATTTACCAAAAAACAACCCCTTTCGAATTACCAGGAGGAATCATTATCTACCAACACATCTCTCAAGTCCTTATAACATTTCAAATATTATTTTTATTAAAAACGCAGTAATCCAACGACAGAACCAGCCGGTACGATCATCCCATCCAAAATAAAAAATCTAGAAACCTCGCTCCTATACCAACGTCGAGAAGTTTCATTCGTAAAAGTTTGGTACGCCAGCCGCCATTCCGCAAATCCCCCGATCCAAAAAGGGCTATCCCGCCCAGGCGTATCGAAGTAATTATTATTAAAAACCGTTGTGGCTCGAATGGCGTAACAGCGACGCGTAAGCTCGTTTTCTCGAACCCAACGAATCGGTTCCGTGCCATTATCCGTACCCCTTTTTAGGGCGGAGGGGGTACGGAACAGCATCGGCGAAAGACGAAGGAAAGGGTGGCGAGGGAGGCCAGTCATAAGATACGATGATGGATGCACGAAGGGTTGTTTCGCGGCCCAGAGAGAGAGGAGGGGGGGGGGGCGCACGCAAAGGGCCAAAGGGTTCCCTTCGATGGCCAATAGCGCGCGAACTTCGTGTGCCCGCGACCAATCGTCACGGCCCTTCCTCTCCACGGCGGGATGGTGGGGAGGGCCGTCTCGTGCTTAGGGGCACAATTTCGTTGCGTCATTCTGACATTCGTTCTGTATCCGTCCTTCGACGAGGACCGCTGGTTCCGCGCGACCTCTCGAGCTCCCAGAGTGCCTCTTTCCTCGAAAGTTGCTCCCTTTGAATATTCGACTCCGAGAGTGCGCGGCTCTAATTATTCATGAGCGTTAGACATTTGCATCCTCGTGTTCTCCAGTGAATTAATCTCTCTTGTCGATTTTTCCTTTCTTTTATTTGGATCCTCCGAACGAAAGCAGGGAAACCTGCGTCCTCGTGTTCTGCAAAGAGTGGATTTATTAATTTCTTTTTTAAATTTTCTCTTGCGTGGATTCGACGGTGCTTCTCGGATCGAAAGTAAGAACATTTCCGCGTGTTCTGCGGAAAGTGGCTTTATTAGTTTTACGTAAAGTTTATTCGATGTATTCGTGATCTTTGAAATGGTAGTAAACAGATCTGCTTCCTCGTGTTCCACAGAAAGTGAATTATTTCTTGGATCGATTTATATTGATTTATATCTGTTCTTTGATCGAATCCATCGTTGATATTGATTTCTGTTTCTTGTTGGATTCATTCACGATTCTAGAGAGTAAATGAACAACATTGGCATCCTTAAATATAGTTCCAATTTATCAATCTCTTTATCAAGTTTTCTTTAATTTCATTACAATCCGTTGCGATTCTCGAAAAGAAACTAAACTAATTTACACTTACATAATCCAGAAAAAGGGAATTAATTTTTACACAAATTTCTATTCTTTATACTGTATTTCAACCACTCTGAGGAGTAAAAGAATCAGCCGAAATGCGTAGGCGTTCCTTGCTCCATTTTATCATTGATAAAATCGACATTCTATTATCAAATAGAATCTATTTCTTTCCATCACATTCGTGACTGGACGATTGAGAATACGCCCACGTGTTCCACGTAGAGTAAATTGATCTTTTCATCGTTGTTTCTTTTCTTTCATTGGATTCATCCGCGTCTTTCGAAACGAAAGTAAAACTGCGAACAGTGCCCGTGCTCGTTCCCTCGCGATGCGAGACGAGAGCTCGAGGGGCCTCCGGAAGTTCGTCGATCCTCGAGGGTAGTTTCTATCGGTTCCTGACCGCCGTGCTGGACCTTGGAAACCACCCCGATGTGACCACGAGCGACGGGCCACGGGGATCCTCGCGAACGAACGAGGCTAAGATGGTCTTCCTCGAGGACCCGAGGATGATTTTTGCGGATATGCGACTCCATGCGACCAGCACGCCTACTTCCACCCCCACGCGTTACCACCACCATCAGAAATACAGGCCTCAGAATAACAATGACTGTACGAGCTCTAGCACAATTTCCATTATCGAACTATTTATCCTTCGAAGCTTTCAAATTTCGAGTCTCGCGATTGGGATTTTTAGGAAACTGTGATTGAGTCGTTTCGTGATTTTGATTTTTGCAGACGCGGATCTCCATGGCGAGGTGGATGGGCCAGAACTCAGCGGGGATGACAGAAGCATCGCCAGTGACATCCACGATGCCACCGAGGCGAACCTTGACCATGACTCCATGGACTCGGACAGGGAAGCCCTCAATCTGGTTAGTGGAATTTTATACCGACCCCTGACGAATTATTCCTTGTGTAATTGCCTCGAGTTTAAATGGAAGTTCCTTCAAATTTTATTACTATCGCGTAGAAGAATTTTCTTGTTTTCTATTTTAGATTTTTAGATTTATTTTTATAGATTTATAAAATCATTGATTTTTATTCGGATCTACTCTCTATAATATGTGAATGTAACTTATCTTTCAGGAATACAAGAATTCTAAATAAATTTGTGTTAGGCAAAAAATACGCGTAAATCATCATAACAGTATTGCGTATACATCCCTTAGTGTCTGTGCGTCACAGTTTGAAAAACACTGATGTAATCATAGGTCATATAATCTACATTACTATCTTTTTCTGGTGGAGACACGTAAAAACATCTTTGAAACTACCAAGTGAGGCATATATTGATGTTACCTACAATAATATTATCATTTTTAATTTATTTATCGTATATCCACGAAACAAGTCCTTCGTACGATTGCCTCCATCTTTTATTCGACAAGCATGTCTCAGGTAATGTTCGAGCCAACTTCCGGTGGAATTTTCACCCCAATTTCCGTATTAGGATTCAGTTTTTTTTACATTTGCTCTCGGAGCACAGGAAAAGCACTGCTGTTCAATATTTGGCAAATAAATAAAGGAAGCCACTAGTGAGATGAACGACAGGAAGAGACGGGGGAGGGGTGTGGGGATTTTATAAAACACAAAAGCATAGGATGGACCGTAGTGACCAATATCCTGACCTGGCCGAGTGTAAACACGGCTTTGTTCGGCGCCGTTTACTCTGTAATATTAGGGAGGGTGGCCCTCGCGTAGTTCCTTCGATTCTTCGTGTTCCTGGTCCCACGTTATAGCGTGACGCTTGTATCCCAGATTCTATGGAAATTGATTTTTTTTCCTAAATCCCCGCGAATGGATGTAATCGCCGAGAGTACATCTGGAAAAGTCTGCTAAACTTACATCAGCGACACTAAAAAGCACACAATATTAATCCATTAGTACATAGACGAAGAGAACAACTTGATGAAACTGTAAAATTAATTATAAGGTCATTAGTTAAGACATTCGCTAATGAGGAAAAGTACTTAGTTTGAGTCTTCACACTTCAACTGCTACTGATTCAAATTTGTATTAAAAAGGATTTTTCAAGGGGTCGTGTAGTTGTGGTTGACATATTAATACAAATATAAATTACTATAACTAGATTACGAAATTTATGTATTTATATAGAAATGTAGGAAACATACGAAAAATATGTAATATATGAGCCGTTCATGGCAGAAATCAATTAACTTCATAAAACAAATAGTAAAGAAAAGCGACGAAATAATGTACATTCTGTTTTAAAATTCCCTTTATAATATAAATTCAAATGAATATTGTAGAATGTATAAATACAGATGTAGTTTTCATGTAACGGTATATAAAATTAATAAGAAAGATAGCGAAGAAATAATCCTCAGTAATGTTACAATTTTTATGTGACTGGTGGAGGTAATCGATTTGTGCAGTGAACGGTTCGCATACATAATCTATGTTGAATATATTCTACAATTAATATAATAATATTGTTATTTCGTTTTAGATACACACCTTTTGGTTATGCTTAGCATGTATTTATTACATTAGTTTATTAAGTACATTCCACAAAATTTACATTCAAAGAAAAAACAAAATCCTGCATCCCCTTTAGCAAACCCCTTTACAAACATTCCCAGTGAACCGTGTCAGTAATTTTTCCGGTCTCCGAATCAACTCAAACATGGACCAACACAGTTAAATCTGCTCCACAGGTCACAGACGTGTCGCATCGCAACAGCAGCAGCGGTACCAGCGGCAGCGCCTCGTCGCCCAGTTCCGGGGTGAGCAGCCAAATAACAGGTAGCCACCAGCAACAGCAACACACGGCCAGCCAGCAGAACAGCAACAGCTCGCAAGCGGCGTTGGCTGCACAACTGGTTGGCCAGCAGTTGCTGATGCACGGCTCGTTGGGCGCTCTGGGGCCCCAAGAGATCCAAGCTCTGGCCTCGATGCTCCAGCCGCAGCAACAATCGCTGCAGCAACACTTGCAGCAGTTGGCCATGTTTCAGCAGGCCAATCCCGCCGCGGCAGGTCAGGCACAGTTCTTCCTGCAGAATCAGGTTCGTGAAACATTTTTTATCGTTTCAGTACTCTAGGCTAGTTTGAAAAGAAGGTTCTGTTGGGTTGAAAACTCTTCTGGAGAAAGAAGTCTTATTCTTCTTCTCTTAGGAAGAGATGGAGGTCTTGTTAAAATGATTTCGAATTGGTAGGGTGTTGTTTGAGATTCTGAAGTGGTGTTTCGATTGGTTGAATTGATGCAGAGATGTGGACTTGAATATTAAATATAGACGTTCTTAATAGTATGATTCTTTTTTATTTTTTTATTTGTTCATTTAAGAAGCAGTGATCTCTGATGTAATGCATTGTTCCTTCTGGATAGCGAACGATCAAATTACTGTTATTTATTTAGTAAATGGGTTGAGTCTCAAGTGTCTGGTCTCATAATGAATTAATACATCTCTGGGAAAAAAATCTTTCATTCAAGTTCCTGTTTTAAAACGAACAAGTAATGTTGTGCACCCTGCTAATACATTAATCCATTTTCAAAATGAAACTTTGTGAGAATTCATCTGAGTTTAGCATGTAATTGTCGAAAAATCAGTATATTTTCTTGCGCCACTTACGTTGGTACTGGTACTTCCAATCATAACAAATAGATTGATTTTATTAACAAGACGTGCTTCAAGCGATTGCGTTCTTTAGAAGCACTCGACATGATCCCACTACTTCAGTTTCCGAACGAACGTCTATTTCATTCCAATCGAGGATCGAGTCACACTTGCCAGAAATAGCATTAAACTGAGAAGTCCTCGAGTGTCGTTCGAATGGAATACCCAGCGACGGAATCTTCTCTTTCGCGTAAGACACAAAAGACTCTGACGCGTTCCGTATCGCTGGAAAAGGAATTATTCTCAACAAACGCTCCCCGTGCACTCGAATTCCTGTCATTGTTCTCCCAGCGCTCGGGTACTCCACCGAATTACCTACTCGATACGAATTCGATTCGAGTCGCGACGAGGTGGGGTGGGTTGGATCAGCGAGAATCCAAAGACGACGTTCCTCCCGGTATCTGATCGGCCGCCCAAAAGAAGCAGACATCTTATTCTTCGGAGACGGCTCGCTCGATTTGACGACCAGATAACTGCCAGGACGATGTCACAAAGGGGACAGGAGTTTCTACTTGTTCTCGCGTTTTCTCTAGCTGACGTGTCTTCGGAGGACGTGCTGCGCGCGAAACAGTCGATAAGGGCGGACATTGGCTGTTTTTCGAATAACGTTGCTGTCCATTGGGGTTTCAAATAGTATTTTGAGTTGTTAGATCTCAGAGAATTACGACGATATAATTTACAGAGGTCTAGGGATCAGAGGATTTCTTTGTATAAATTACATTCCTTTGTACAAACTACTGATCGGAGTGTTTGTTAAACGAGTGAACAGAGTAGGTAGGACATTCATAATTGTAGGTGTCATGGTCGAAGAATTGTAGAAAAGAGCAGTGTTATTTGTTTCCTTGTAATATGTTTGTGTTGGGTGTCTCAAAATTGTTAACCCATTCATTGCCAACTATAAGTTAAAATTGATTGCAATTACTCAAGAGATAAGTTTATAACCTCAGGAATTATTGCAAAAGAAGATCGTAAATTTTCTTTTTAAAACGACAAATTTAATATCATCTGTATTAAATCTTAGGGCCCAGGGCGCTTTAAATTTGCATGGCAGCGAATGGGTTAAAAAATCCTCATCTTGCTAGTTCAGACATCCAATCCCTTTGGTACGTCCACCCTACAATTGTAAAATGGACAGACCACAATTATTGTTGAGAGGACTGTTGAGAAATTATTCCACAGTAGAAATACCAAAAAGGTTAAGTGCAACAATTGTAAAAGTATTGACTGGCAATACGTCTCGACTCACACCTAGAAGTACACCTCTAGAAGTACCTTAGTTAAGAAGTTATGATCTATTCGATTTTAACTTCTAAGCGCTACGTCCTATTGTTAACAACTCTAACAAAAACCAACATCAGCGATTCTCTAGCGGTATATGTACACAAAATGCTTTAGACTTACGAGGGAAGTCTTAACTAGCTCATGCTGGCATCGAGCCCATTCGTTACTTCCAGCTACAATTCCAAATTACAAGGAACTATTGTCTATCAGCACAACACTATCGTTGCACCGTGTACGACTGATCCTACATTAAATCATCACCTCTGTGGATCCTAATAGATCTCCAGAACGCAGGTATCCATCGTTCATCACGCAAATAGGCTTGCACAATCCTCCAAATCGTTTCGTTTCCACGTGATCCAGCGGATCGAAATGGGAAAAATTCGATTCACGATATATCCGGGGATGAAAAACGATCCTCCTTCCTGGATACGATTCCAGCCTCCACCCCCCGTCCCTTCCTCCAAGCTTTCACCATACCAGCGGGCTGCTGAATGGGCCCCAGGTCTGCGCGTTTACCAAAAAGTTTCTATAGATTCCATCGCGAGGAGCGCGTGCATTCGCCGTCTCAACCTTCTGGAAAAACTAACAAAACGACTTCGAACTTGAGCAGATTTAATGGCGGCTCTCGTGTCCAACTGTACGCACGTATCTGCGAGCATCGAAGCTGGGGTTCTCCGTGTGTCGTTTGAAAGGTGCAACGAGGAGGGATCCTTCAGGCACCTTGCCACGGGGGCACCTTTTGTTCCCTCACACGTGGCCTGGGCTGTTTCTTTCTTACCTTCGTGTATCTCTACCCTCGATACCCTCCCCCTGTTCTCGGTTTCTTCAGCTTTTCCTCCGGGAAACACCCTCTTGGTTCTTTTCAGAACGCTCCATCGGGGATTAGGGCACACGACCTCTGCGTCGCGCAACCCTTTCTCGAGTGAGTCGCAACCTGCCCCCACGAACCCTTTTCAAAACGTTACACGCGTGACATAAGAGTTTCCGAGGCTTGCATAACAGATATTTAATTTCGTCACGCGACGGTGACGTCTCAACTTCAAAGGACCTTGCGGTAAAGGGGTGCTTTCGTAATAAAATGGCTTTGTACCTTTCAAGGGGTTTCGTTGTGGGACACTTGAAATATTTTATTCTTTTAGCTTCGATTTTAAATTGTTCGATCA
Source organism: Hylaeus volcanicus (assembly GCF_026283585.1). Lineage (NCBI taxonomy): Eukaryota > Metazoa > Arthropoda > Insecta > Hymenoptera > Colletidae > Hylaeus > Hylaeus volcanicus. Next base: position 19,461,234 of record NC_071980.1, read on the forward strand.
GTTTGCGTTACTAGGAATTGAGTATTAGATATGAATGTCCAGAGTGAGTTGGTTCAAGGTTAGAGGACTGTCGAATCGTTAACCTTTCAATCGCTATGAAATTACAGTTTTCGTGAATTAGGTAAATACAGGGAATATTAGAGTCGGTGATTTGTATTAAAAATTGTAAGAATAGTAATAATGATAATTTTTTCGGTAGGGGTTGAGACCTCTTCAGGTATGGAGAGATGGTAAATTGCAACAATTTCTAAAGATAAAAACGTTTACAGTCAGTCCCATAAGTATTCGTACCCTCTATAATTATTGAAGCTTGTTTAATTTAAATGAATGCTTCATGTTTCTAAATAAATTTGTAATTGTAAATATGTACATATGTGAAGTTTATTCATGTACATACTTATAATGGAAAATTGATTTGGAAACATGAAGACTATCATTTAAATTAAACAAATTTCTTCAATAGATATAGAGGATATACTTATGGGACTGACTGTATAACACAAACATCTCTTCCTTAATTTATCATTACTTTAAATTTAATTGACACAACTTACATTACACCACTTAGACCACTGCAATTAACACTACATTTGCGTAAACTATGTCTAGGTTTGAAAACAAGCATCGTAGGGAACATTGAAATAGATTTCTTTGCTGTAGATCGTTTGAATAGGAAAGGGTGCACAGGTGATCCATAATTCTTCGCAACCTGCTCCGGCACGTGGCCGTATTCAAAACAGCCACGCGCAGGGTGTCTTCGCGGGCAACAATAAACGTAAATAAGTTCTCGTGGCCCGAGAACGACACGCGACCCGTCCCGAAAACCCTTTTCCTCTGCGGGCACCGAGCGTTTTGCACGAGCCCCTTATTCTCCTAATCGAGCATCTGGTTAAGAAAAGGGTGAAGATAATCGATCGGTCGGGGCGCCCCTCGAGCAATTCCATACCTGTCCACGGGCGCAACACGTGTCACTCTTCGATGCCTCCAATGAAAATCTCTCAATTCTCCCGTTATATCACCCTTTGAAATCATCAAGTTCGATACACCGTGGCAGATCTTGAGATAAACTTAACATCGAAATTATATCACTTGTGCATTACAATAAGTCTTGAGATCTTCGATACTGCATGGTCCAGGTTCTTGCGGTTGTTACTATTCGAGGATTCCACATGTCAACCGTGTCCTTTTGTTTTAGACTATTCGCCAGTGCTGCAGACTTGAAATAGACCCGAGAACGCGCTTCGATCTTAGTCCTTAGACTCCTCCGAAGCGCTCTCTATAAGCGTTTTCTATAAACCAAAATTGTTTAACCGCATTACCTTACTTGCCATTAGTTTACAAGTGTTTGAAAATACGTGATGCTCCATCCTTGCGAGCAGACCATGTCCTTCGAAGCTGCAGAGCTGGCGAAACGTGAGAAACCTCGAAAAGTATGACCTGTAGCGTTGTAAAAAATGAACGAGACCGTTGTCAACGTATCAATGGTCGTGAACGTCTTGCAGGGGCTGTTGCAGAGCGGTGGCTACGCCTCAAGACCCAGTCATCCGCGCTCACAGTCCATGCAGGTACTGTCCTACGATAGGGATTGTTCATCCTTCGCTTGCGTTACGTCTGAGGCGAAACGAAATGTTTTCTTTCCGTCTAAAGACCTTGGATCTCAGACGTTTCCAAGCAACAGTTGATCATAAAACGAGAGAACGCTCGACGAGGATGACACGGAGTTTTCTCTGTTATCAGGTGCAAGCAGTGGCACAGGCAGCTCAGCAATTGCAAGCCCTGCAGAAGCAGCAGGCTCTTCAGGGCGGTGGAGGTCTCGTCGGTCGAAGTTTAGCGCAACAAAGGTCGCCACCGCCTCCTGGCACGCCGCCAGCAGTGAAACAACCGCCCACCAGACTGGAACCTTCGCCAGAAGAGACGACGGACCTCGAGGAACTCGAGCAGTTCGCCAAGACCTTCAAGCAGAGGCGGATCAAGCTTGGATTCACTCAAGGCGACGTTGGCCTCGCTATGGGGAAACTCTACGGCAACGACTTCTCCCAGACGACGATCTCCAGGTAAGCTACTTGGCCACTTGGAACTATTGGGCAGAGTCGAATTGTTATTTAAAGTCTGTTGAAGATGAAGGGTCTCCAGATTTACTTTCGTAGACAAGTATGTGTACAAGTTTAAGAACGATGAATACACATACTTTATTTATTTTATTTCTACGTTTCGACCCTTTGTTTTAGAGTCGAAGTTTAGAGTCATCTTCACTATAAATGTGAGTTTAGTTGTGTTGAGTTTAATAAATTGAAAAATGAGAAAGAATTTTCTTAATGTATGTTTTTGTATTGAAACGTTGAAAATTTTTATTTTACGTGTGTTTATCTGGTAAATTTAATGAAGGGATGTGTACATGTTATTTATTTTCAACCTTTCCGATATATTCAGACCTGCACCACCCCTAAAAAATCGGCATGAACTTTCCAGACAACCTAATAGTAAAAAGAGAGGCATAGTGTGAACAGTCAGTCCCATAAGTATTCGTATCCTCTATGTTTATTAAAAAAGTTTGTTCAAATTAAATGATAGGTTTGATGTTTCCGTATCAATTTGTTATTACAAGTATATACACGCGTAAAGTTTATTCATGTACATATTCATAACGAAACATTTATTTGGAAATATTAAGCTTACCATTTAATTTAGACAAATGTGTACAATATAGCTCGAGGATACGAATAGTTAGCGGACTGTATGTCTCGTTATACTCTCAGTATCTTAGCAGCCTAAAAAATTGCAATTCGACCCTGTTGGTTAGTTTCTACGTCTAGAAGCGACGCAGTTTAAAGTTTATCGTTTTCAATGCCTCTTTTTTATTCCACAGGTTCGAGGCGCTGAACCTTTCCTTCAAGAACATGTGCAAACTGAAGCCCCTTCTGCAGAAATGGCTGGAGGACGCCGATAATTCCCTGAATAACCCAAATTCCCTTTCAAACCCACTCACCACGCCGGAAGCCATCGGCAGGCGGCGGAAGAAGAGGACCTCGATAGAGACCAGCGTCAGAGTGGCGCTGGAGAAGGCGTTCGTGCAAAACCCGAAACCCACCTCGGAGGAAATCACCATATTGGCCGACAGCCTGGCGATGGAGAAGGAAGTCGTTCGGGTGTGGTTTTGCAATAGGTGAGCTTCAAATCTCCGCACTTGTGCTCCCTCCTCTTGGCTTCTTCGGCTTTGTCGAACAGCAAAGCTGGGAAGCATTGGGTTGCTCCGCGAGTCTTTGAATCTTCTTGAAAAATGAAATGAATGAATCGTGAAAGATGGAATTTGAGTGAGCGAAGGTAACCGTTACATTGCATGGAAAACGTTCCGTAATTCTTGCTCGCATGTCTCGAATAATCTAACCTTATCTATTAGAACTGGGTTGTCTACGTCGTCTCTTACGTAAAAAGACATCTATTTCTAGACTACACATAACAAGGATAACAATACAAAAAAATATATAAATAGAATTTTTTATCACACCACCATACATTTTGGACCTAGCACCAAGTGATTACCATCTATTTTGACCACTACAATATTTTCCAACTAGACAAAATTCAACATTATTGAACACGTAAAATCATCACTAGATGAATCTATCAACTCAAAAAAGGTTACAGAAATGGGATCGTTCATACGTCTATAATTAAAATAAACGTAAGCTTTACTTAGGGGATGATTTAATATTTCACTCAACCATTTCTGAAACGCACAAAGCAAAGACTCGCGGGACTCCTAAAATCGCCTCTCCAATCGCATCGAATTTAACGATACAAGTTTTCATCCAAAAACTTAACGAAGGCGGTTTTCCTCTTGCAGACGGCAGAAAGAGAAGAGGATCAATCCGCCGACAGCGGCGATGGGCAGCCCGACGATGGCGTCTCCTGCCCCGTCGGTGTTCGCATCCCTGGCGAGTTCGATGTCTGGCAGTCCTCTTGCATTGACGACGCATTCCTCGGGGATGGGCCACCCCCATTCTCACCCCGCGCCCCTCGGCTCGCCGTTACCTTTGGCCCTGGTGGCATCGGCAGGTGGAAACTACCATCCGTTGAGCGGCAAGTCCCACGAGTGACACCAGCAGCCGACCCATCCCGGGGAGGCTCTATTTCATCAGCATCATCACCAGCAACCGCATCAGCAGCAACAGCAGCAACGACGTTTGTGCAATCTACCTGAGTTCTATCACTAATCACCGCCAGGTGGTCTGTCTGCGGATGGCAATGACGTGTCACTGGTGGTCACACAGCGTCAACGATTCGAGGGGATCGGGATCATCGAATCCGCCGAATGGAATTTGGCGCGAAACGGACGAACGCGGATGATCGTCGCGGAAGGGGATAAAGCAATAGTCAGCTTTTTGGGAGTGGAAGAGACGACGAAGACGCCGTACCTAACGGCACGATCGCGATACGATACGACACACATATCCTGGCGACGAGGTCTCGCTTCGAAAGGACTTGACGATGGAACGAGGCACCGATCGGTCCTCGATGAGAGAGAACGCTGAAGGAACGATATCGTGGGCTGTCTTCTGCGTTGTTCGGAGCGAGGCGTAACCTCGGAGTATACGAAGCACGCGGGGATGCTGAACGTCGACGAAAGACTTTTAGACAATTGCTTGTTTCGACTTAGGAAATTCGGTATCGCGAACTGCGGCCCAAAGACGCGTCTAGAGAACATAGATTGTCGGTATTTCGTTAAGTTTCACGGTTTTTTCTCAGTATTATGCGTTTCTTCGGTTGTTAACGTTGACTTGAATCGTAGGACGTCGCGAGTCGTCTTCTCGTGCACTCGAAACGAAGCTTTCAAAGTCGGCCGCCGGTTCGAGGCTCTAGTTCCCAAGTTCGCAACTTTCTGTTTCCTTTGAATTTAATATTTGCACCGATCGTTGAATGATTGGTTCTTTCCGTTGTATCAACGGAGAAGAAAAGATTGCTAACGAGATCGTTGGAAGTCGTTGAAAGAGACCTTGAGCGATTTGAATTACATGAGAAACATCAAGGTACAGCGACTCACTGTCCTTGTTATTGTAATCGTTTGGCACAATTATAATTGTTGCGAGTGATCCCCATTAACCTTGTCGATTATCGTATTGCGAGTCCCCTTATAAGTATTACTATCGTGTGGTATAATTACAGGGATCGAAGCTCCGTTTTGAGACCGAAGCGGCTAACTTCGTTTCAAGCGTCTTCCGTTTACGAACGTTTCCAACAACGGTGGAGTTCCTGAGTTGACTTTGTAGCTAAAAGAGACTTTGGAGGCTTTGTTCTCGCGTACACGTTGTACACCGTTTACCTACAAGGAGCAATTAACAACACGAATGCAGCCGGCCACGGTCCGCCATAAAACAAGGCCCTCGATCGGCTTCCCCGAGTTATCATTTGAATTATCATGAAATATTTATCAAGAGGGGAACCGTTCGACGATACACATGTAATTATCGACTGGTTTCCCTCCCGAGTCGTTTTGCTTCTCCTTTTGCCCGTCGAAACGACTTCCACATCGAACCGTATTAAATTTTAAACGACCCAAAGCGATCTCGAGTAATCCTCCTCGGCGTTGGTGACCGCGAACTTCGAAATCGTTGAGGAAGGAACTTTGAAGGGAGTACGGATAAGAATTCTTAACCGTTCGCGTTCGTGTTCGAACGAGTCGCAGGGAAGCACGAACACCTCGAGCCAACGCGACCGACGAGAATATTCATCGTGTCGCGATCGAGAGGATGTTGGACTCTTCGAGGTTACTCGACTCTCTCCGTGGTAAGCAGGGTTTACGTACGACTTGCGAGGAAGCGTTCGCTATTTCAAGATCGAGAGCTCGCCCTCTGCTGAAGCTGAGATGGGCAGAGTTTGCGTCCAAACAAAATTTGGGACGATGAATGAAGGATAACGCTGTTTTTTTTTTGTTCGTTGTTCGAATTATCGAATTAAATATTTCGCAAGGACCATATGAAGATTGAACTATTCGATCCAATAAACGTTACGTATTATTCAAATGAAATTTTGTTTATTTCTGACAGAAGGTCACTGCGAGATTGTACTGGTTGATTTTTGGTAGAAACACGCGGGCGAATTTATCGAAGCTTGACCATTCACTGCCACGAAGAACACGAAACGTCTATGTTGAGTACTCCGATATTTAACATTTTTGTTTGACATTTTGGGTGGAAATTGACGGTTACATTTTGCCAGAGACTCTTGGGATTATCGAATCATCCAGTTTTCTTTTCGAGATTGAATGTTGCGGACGAGCTTCCGATTTTCAAAATACAAGCAACGCTGCCTCGTCGGTGGTGAAAAAATGCGGCGAGGTCCGACAATACGTTTTGTACATAATTACGCATACGTTTGCGTGTCTGTCGCAGCGTCATACATATCCGTGCCCCGAGTCTGTATATATTTAAATTGTACGAGCGTAAATTTGGTGAAATTTACAAGAATGCGACGGTTGACTCGTTCTTCCTAATCCATGATCGCTTGACGTTCGAAGATCTGAGAATCTTAGTGAATTAAAAAACAAACAATTGATCCACACTCTTTGTTTAATATAAGAAATGATTCTACGAGCAATTATAACTCAATATAGCAGAGGAATACACAGCTGAGTTTTTTCTAGGCATCAACTCAAAATCGCGATCTTCCCAAAAATTCTCATTTATCGGTTCCAAATAAAAGTATCGTCACCTAGAAACGTTAATACAAAAGAAATGAACAAAACTTAGACCGTAAACATTACGAGTCAAACGCTGCGCGACTAACATGCTAACTCGGTAACAATAAACTTCCAACAATTTTATCTCTGCCAATTTTTAAGTTAGATGACTCAAAATTTCGACGTATACTTGTGGAACACCTTGAATCGCAGGTGCAAATTTTCAGATTAATAGCGTGGGTAGTTTTCGCGAAGTAAAATCGCGAATGCAATAGTGATACGATGTTCGGGTGATTTCAATGCGTGGTTGAGTCGCATAGTCACGCTCATAGTGTTCAGAAGTGATTTCGTTTAGGTGAACGAGTTAGCGTTCGTATTCTTGGCGGATGTCATTGGTCCGACACGAGGGTCTTGTAGATACCTGTATGTGCATATGCCTATGGTACGTACCGGGTGAACAGAATTTTATCATCTTAATCATTTCTGCAACTATTGGAAATAATCAAATCACTTCTATTTCTGAAACTTCGGTTCAGAGAGACTTAGAAACTATGTATAGTACATTTTTTGTAACTTATCTTCTTCAAGTTTTCAAGGTCAACTTCTTCTGTCTTTAACGGGTGGCTATTTTTTTTGTGACAGAGAAATTAATTCTGAGAGAAAAAGTATGAAGGTATATCCATTCCAAAACTAACATTTTCGTTTCATTACCTCGAATGTTACAGAAACATTGTTAGAACAGAGTTCCAATTCTATTGTAGTCGCTGTGCATTGTTAGAAAATCAAGTTGACTTTAGAAGCTTGAGAGTCACTTTGATTCCGATTATCAAGAAAAAATTCTATCAAGTTTCACTGTTCACCCAGTGTACACCCGCTACACCCAAATAATTATACATACATATTGGCGCGTATACGTTTACTCGAGTCGATTGAACGCGCTCGTGGTTCGAGAGTTCGCGCCCTCCCCGCTATTTTTTAATGACACATTCGTTTCTCATTGTGAATTTTTGATATCGAGAGGCCGAAGACGCGCGCTCGAGGTGAGAACTCTCGTTCCGGCGCGCAAAAATCGACTGCCTCGAGGTTGGTGAACACCCGGTGACTAATTATGATTAGGGCTATGATTTTTGGACGAGAAACGTCGAATGACAGAGAAGAGACGTTCACTAAGGGCCGTACACATAAAAATTATATCGTAATCGCCGTATGCTAAGTCGTGGATATACCTATAAATATATTATATTATATATATACATGTGCGTATGCGCGTACACGGAAGAAGAAGCGCGAGATGTGAGCACGTGCGTCGGGTTATACATATGCATGTATAAATATACATACTATACATAAATGTATAAAGTAAACGCGGTGTAAATAATATGGGAGAATCGATAGGGAGCGGCGATTAGCGGAAACCGCGGCGGATTTATTCATCGTAGCGATTCGTTTCTTATTATGACGTCAGTTATTATTAAGTACCCTTAATCGTAGGAATCAGTGAGCGTTGCAGACGTGTCGAGATATGGAAGTCGAAGGGTTGGGGATGCCGAACGAATAATCGCTTTTTCATTTTGAGACTCAGAGACAGCTAAATTTTTACTAATATTCACAGTAAAGGATGATAATTTTGAAATTTCAAACAAGCTAGTAGATATATATTTATTTCACAATTGTATTTATCAAGTAAACAAAAATGTATTATTGAAAACAAAAGGGATTTTTAATATTTGAGAATGTTTATGGACGAACTGCAGGATGATAAATGCTACAATTAAATTTTTTGAATTAATACATAAAAAAGAATTTACTAAAGGTATCATGAGAAATATATTACAAGATATAGTTACATCATTTTGTGTAATAATTTCGCAAATTCTTTTCTTACATGTTTATTTAGTAGGTTTGATGGTAACATTCATAAGTTTTGAATATGATTAAAACAGAAACAGTCGAAACTTACACGTACATTAAATAATAGTTTATTATTATTATTATTCAATTCTTCCATGCTAATTTCGCTCATAATGTATTTTTTTATAATGTGTAAAAATGCTCCATTTGGCTTTCCAGCCCTTCGATCTCGTTATCGACAACGTCAGCGCATCTCAGCCGTGTATATTTGTTGCGAAATTCGTTTTTTAAATTGTATATACACATATATATGGCGTCGAACGTTAATCACAAGTGTATGCACATCTGCCAACGTATGTATATATATATATATATATATATATATTATTGATATTATATTATATGTAATTTTCTACGGGAGTGACGTCGACGCGACATGATATATTACAATATATTTTGCGATATTTTAATATATTCTGCTCGCGCGATTATATATAATATAATACATGTATGTATGTATGTATGTATGTAAACGCGTACGAGACGAGATCTCGTATCGATCACGCGCGTCCTTTCGTTCTTAATCACCCACAAGCGTTATCATCCCCTCTCCCTCGAGTTTCCCGATCCTACTGCCGCCAACTGAATCCAGTCCATCGTCCTCTCATGCAACGTACATCGTTTGATTTCTAACCATTAACTTCCAGAGTCGTGGACCAAGCTGTAGTGAAACAAAAGTGCGAATGTGATCAAGTGAGAGAGTGAGAGAAAACGCGAGAGAGAAATTTGACGACGAAAAGAAATACGATATACAAGAAAGAGTTCCTAGAGCACCCGTTTCGAGTGCGTTAGACGTTTTATAAATTTAATGGTGAACGGGTGGGAGACGATAGATGCGAGAGAAATCGTTAGAGCGGAGAACATGATTTGAAAACGAAGCGAGAGTGAGTGATAGCGATAAAGGGACAATTCTGCGTTTTCCTAATCTTCCCTTTCATTTCGTTTTTCTTTTTTTTGTTTTCTTCTCGTTCGTCGGAGGTGTGTAACGTTGTAGATAAAATGAGAAAAATTAGAATCGATAACTCGCCCCCTAACCCCCTCCCTCTGATCGACGTGTCATTGGTTCATTTTTTTTTTCTTGCGAGCCTCGACGAGCCGGCGCATTCCGCGTGCGAATAGACACATTAATTACAGTGATTATTATTATTATTATTATTATTATTATTATTATTATTATTATTATTAATTATTATTATATTATTATTATTTCATTATATTTTAACTTTTATTAATTAAAAATAAAAGTGCTAGACAGACTTTAGTCATTTTGGTTCATTTGATTTTTTTTCGTGCACCGATGATCCTTTGTTTCCCTTTTTGAATGCTTCATTTCTTGAATGTATCGAATATTTTGGATTATGAATTATTGGTATACATGTTTAATCTTCAAGTTGTTAGGGTGAAGCCTAGCCAACTGTATTCTTTTAAACGGTAAAATTTCATTAATTAATGCACACGTTTACCTAGAACCTGAATTGGGGAGCAATTACTTTATCATTCCTTTTGTAATAAACATTTTCAGGATTGATTATAACAGTGACGCCACCAGAAAGTTCAAATACTGCGATTTTGTTATATTCTGTAGACATTGCATATCACATTTCCTTTATGCTTGGTATAAATATTGAAACGAAATTGTTACTTTATACAATGACAAGGTACCAATCAAATAGCTTGAAAATCATGTAAGAATGAAATATAAAAAGTCATTGATTAGACGGTTACAAGAGCAATGCAGATCAATTACACGAATTTTTTAACTTCTTTTGCAAACTTTCACTCCTGTACTGCGTCGAACGTGTTAACCAAATTCTTCGAACATTCAATAGTTAACGTTTCCTTGTTTTAATTTTTCCACCAGCCATTCCTCGCGATGCCGAAACACGCGATATTATGCTCCTACCGTCCCGATCGCGTTCTTTCTGTAAATACGTCTGCGAATGACGCAGAAACCCCGTCACAAGAAGATGCCCAACGGCCACATTTAAAGATGGCGACGAGAGCGCAAGCGAAACCCAACTGGGTGTACCGAGTTTAGTCGACTAATCAATCAGTAGAAACGTATAATTGTCTTCTGAGAGGAGTCTAGCGTTACTATAGGAGCCTACTAACGATTCGATGTGTAACTGGTAAATAACGACGGACGTCGTTCGATTCGACGCGTAGGAATAACGTTTAACTACATTAAGAATGGAATACCCTTAACGATAAACTATTATAAAAAAAAAAAAGTACGAAGACGGTGATTAGCAGAAGAGAAAGTGGGGGGGCGAAAAATGAGAGCACGGTATGACAGTTCTTAAAAGAGTAAACGATGAATAATTATTGATAAGAGAGTCGCTACGACGAGGGGGGATGACCTCGTTCTATGACAAAGTCGTCTAAATTATTTTGTACCAAGAATTAGAGATTTCGGGAAAACCGCGATCTTTTTAAGGGTTCATCAGCGGCCGATGAACCGATTTCACGGTGTTACGATTAGGAATAATTAATTGCGACGATTTCTGACGTCCGCCCCTCGATGTTCGGCGTCGATCCTTCGTTTGGGTATCGAACCGGATGCTGGAGCGCGAGGGAGCAAGTGAGAGGGATTGCGTGCGCGCGTGTGTGCATGTGGCGGTGTATAAATAAAGTCATATCAATCTGGAATAGTTCATGTTATCTAGGATACACTATTACTACGATCATTACCACAAATATGATTAGTAAGAATATTGTAATTGTATAATAAACTGCGTCATAGATACCCCCGTGTCGATTATTCGGTGCCCTGTCTCGAGCCGTTCTGGAATCATCGGTAAGTATTGTTCTATATCGACAAAATACTCATGTCTTGTATTGCCCTTTTAAAAATGTTTAAATTGTAGTTTCATTAGGAATAATGAGGTAAGAAAGCAAATACCAATTCCTTGGAACTGGATAAACGTGAAAGACGACGTTTAGGTTCATCACAACCACGTTGGCAAGCTTATTTTGTTATTGAAAAGACAAGATTCTTAATTAACTGAAAATGAGGAAAGGAAACGTGGAAAATAATAATGATGGATACAACATAATTGAAAATGAAAGAAGACAAGATTTACTTTCATCCTCGTCAGAGAATATGACACTAAACTTTATTTAAAGTCTTTATGTAAAATTTAATTCCTGTTAAGATTTATTTACATATCTTAGATGTTTTACGAATAACAAATATGCATCAGAAAATCTGTGAAAGTAACGATTAGATCTAATGGCAATCAATTTTTAGATAGAATGAAGAGAACTTTTGTCATCGCATATGGAGATGGATGATCAGTGTGCTAGCAAATTTTATAAAAATTGGCAAGTAATGCCTGATGTTGATGCTATGATGGTTTACATCCATTAAAACGTAAGTATTGTCAGAGTTTATTGTTTATGTGCCTGACGGCTGGCTCTGTTGTTGGATGGAGTTCATTCTATTCACCAAAGCGGTCCATCTTTCCGGTTGATTTCTCTGATACCAGTTTTGAACCATAAGGAGGTATACATTCTGCCTGGGGGTGCATTTTCTGCAATTCGTTGTGATCATTTCGGGAAAAATTCCTGAACAAAAAATGGAAGTCACATTAATAAAGTAGTAAAAGTTACAAAACGTTGAGTATAGGAGTCATTGTTATTATTTTGGCAGAGAAATTCAAAAGCATTACAGGGGCGTTTATATTTTCTAGACAGATTGACATATTTTTATGAAAATTGACAAAAGTTTTGTTGAAACTGTTATTGCACTTTTATTTTATATACGCAATATTCATATCAGACATTTAGTATCAAACATACCTTTAAAGTAATTCTGTGCTTCGGTCACACAAGGTCCCATTCCCATCAAGCAGTTGTAGTATTCATTTCGCTGTTGCTCGTTCCCCAGAAGGCTTAATATGTCGATGTTATCATATCTATCTGAATAACGGTCCTGAGCGTACGTACACGCCAGAACAGAGAGCGTCAGCAGCACAATGTAGCAACGCATGGTGTTTACTTTCACAAATCGAATCCTTTCAAACGAATTCTGGGGACCATTTATATACGCCGTTTGGTGCAAATGTTATGCAAACATACGCGCATGACAATGCCTATGAATAAATATGTATCTTGAGTTACTGTCTACTACATTGACAAGACGATAAAAAACTAATCTGGAAAAATTAGAGCACGCGAACATGGAATGTTCTACTGAAACGATAACCATTTCTTTTATTCATGATGATATTGTCGTGAATTTTAAATTAAATTTATTTTACGTGTTTTATAAATGCATTTTAAATAACGCTAGTTATTCCGAGATTGCATTCTCTATGTTTAAATATCCAACGAAATTGTGTTACGAAAATTATTTATACGTAGCAACAATGTATACCACGCTCATATTAATATGTATACACCTGTAAAATATGTATCTGGATGCCTTTGTAGCTTTCCTATGTTACATGAGACACATGTTTCCATATTTGCATTTTATAATTCGATTTTATTATTAATATATAATCAATTATAATCTGTTAAATATTTTTGAGCTTAAAATCTGAGGAAATATTTTGTACTTCATTAATATTATTAGCTTTAGGAGTTTCTTTACGTATTAAAAGAACCTGAGAAAATATTTCATTGTGCATTGTGCATTTTTTGAATTCAAAAACTGTCGCTCTTATTAATTCCTTTTTTTAATACTAACGGCGCTTCAATCTTATTCCATTCACGTCGATAAGATTTAGCTTGACACGATAACGTTAGATGGCTCCAGAGTTCTCGATTCGTGTACCACTGTACTCTATGGTAAGCTGTACTCTACTTCGTTCGTTGTGTGTAATAATCAATAATGTAACATACATTTGAACTTAAAACTCTTAATGATCCACGTGCAATTATCGTGAAACAGTTTGTGAAAGTTTAACTTCAAACATTGACGAACAACGCTACCATCGAATCAAGGTACAGTAATTCCACTTTCGCGACGTGAGCATAACCTAACAAACATTTCTCTACACGTGTCTTTCGTGACTTAAGTATTAAGTGTAATGATCGAAAAGTAAAGAGATCAAGCGTGAAAGATGAGTGATTCTGATAAAGAAGACGGGCCAAAGAAAACTGGACCCGTGGATAATGCGTGGTCGATGAAAATCCCAGCCTTCGAGCCCAAGGACAATCCCCATCGTCTGTTGGAAGAAAGTTCGTTCGCGACCTTATTCCCGAAATACAGAGAACAATATCTAAAAGAACACTGGCCACTGATTCAGAAAGCTTTAAACGAGTATGCTGTCAAAGCAGAATTGGATCTCATTGAAGGTAGCATGACAGTGAAAACCACAAGGAAAACATGGGATCCTTACATTATCGTCAAAGCACGCGATATGATTAAGCTCCTGTCTCGATCAGTTCCATTCGAACAAGCTACCAGAGTACTGCAAGATGACATTGGTTCAGATATTATAAAAATATCTTCATTAGTTAGAAATAAGGAAAAGTTTGTCAAACGGCGTCAGCGGCTCATTGGTCCCAATGGATGTACCTTGAAGTCTATAGAACTGCTTACAAATTGTTATGTACTTGTGCAAGGACAAACAGTGGCTGCATTGGGTCCTTATAAAGGACTTCAACAAGTTAGACGTATAGTTGAAGATACTATGAAGAACATACATCCAATTTATAATGTTAAAGCATTAATGATCAAGAGAGAGCTGGCAAAGGATCCAAAATTGAAGAATGAAAATTGGGAGAGGTTCCTTCCCAAATTTAACAGCAAGAACATCAGCAAACGGAAACAACCTAGGAAGAAGAAGGAGAAGAAACCATATACTCCATTCCCACCACCGCAGCAGGAGAGTAAGATAGACAAAATGATAGCATCAGGTGAATACTTCCTGAAGGAGGAACAAAAGAGGGCTAAGAGGAAGAGGGAACAAGATATCAAGCACGAAGAGGCTGAGAAGAAGAGGCAGGAGCGCAGGGCACAGGCCTTTATACCACCAGAAGAAAAACCTAAAGAAAGCAAAGAACAGAAAAATGATATAAATTTAAATGAATTTAAAAAGAAGGTTAAGAAAGGACTGAAGAAAAGGAGTACAAAATCCTAGAACTTGGTTTCAAATCATAAGACCATCATTTGTGCCAAAACAGACTTGGTGACTAAAATCTTTATACATGTTTTTTAATAAAGTAAGCTATTTGTTTGTTTATGGATATTTTTGTGGAGAAAGCTGGCATATAAGTGGATGGGGTAATTCCATTGTTTTATTAGAAAACATTGTTCCTATAAGTACTATAATATTGCATTCTTAACATAAATCTGTAAATATAGATAAATGGATAGAAATTCAATGTGTTCGCTTTGAAGATAGGTATTTGGACTCCAAAACGAACGTCCGTGTATTTCTTAGGATCGTTTTATTAATGGAAATTGTAAATTCATTACAATTTCAGTATAGTTCAACATAAAAAAAAAAACAATAAACAATCAGTTCTTCATACCAAGTTTGCAATGTATTAATATAATCCCTTGTTGAAAATAAGTTGAAAATAATTGGCATTAAACGGAAAATGTTTAATGTCAATATTTAATATCACTTTGCTTCGTTTTCAAAACACGTTTCTTAAGATTACAATGCCTGTGTAACATGTTACACAGCAGTGTTCCTCAAATGGGGGTTTGCAAACTCTCAGTAATATATATGTATACATCAGCATACAGAACATTCTTGTAGTATTTTACTTCTATTATAAACATCCATTTGAATGACATTTTTTATTCGTTATTTATCTTCGTTATTAACTTTATTGATTTTCTTCTGGGACCAAGTAATAGGGAAAATAATAGGGATTTTTTAATACTATTTAATGAAGAACATTAATACATTAAGTAGTATTAAAAATACCTATGTGCGTGCACTCATTTGTTTTTTTATATTATTTGTTATGGATTGCTTTAGTAAAGAATATACAAAAAGTTTAAATTAAGAAGTATAAAATTATACAAATTCAATTAAAACATTTAAGAAAGAAATACATCTTTTTTAAAGGTAGTTTTAAAAAATATATATATAAAACAAATGTGGTACTAGTCCAGGGAGTGCGCCAAATATTGTTCTTTATTGCAGGGGTATATGGAGAGAAGTTTGAGAAACTCTGCTATACAGGGCGATTCAAATGTGGTGTCCGAAAATTTACAAATATATTTTACACATCTCAGACTTTCGAAGTTGTGCCATTTTCTTAACTCTCTATAAACTAAATAAGTTTTTTTATTTGTATCAACTGATTGATTGCTTTGTAGGGTGGCCATGCTATTGCTTTACAGGCACCGAGGCATACTAAAAAGAAGGTGAAATCAGGCTTCGAAAAATTACGGTACAAAGTACCTTAAAGTCACATTTGGTTATAGAGAGTTGATTCCAATATAGTGAAATACCGTAAATTTTTGGACTCCATGTTTGAATCACGTATATACGTGCCTCATCTTAAGAACATGGCGTTTTCGAACACGAGGCCTCGTCTTAACGAATAGAAAATTAACAAATAGTCGAACGCGTCGTACGAGAGAGACTGGAAATGTTCGTTTTAATGTACAGTGCATTTCTTATTTTATTCGCGTCGAGCGGAAAATTCGTCTCGTCTCTCGGACACGCCTCGCACACCGACTGGATTACTTTGCTACCTTAATGTTAGGTTTGAATCGCTCGTTATCTTACAGCTTACAGATTCATGGAAGTACGACGTTTCGTTACCTTATGCTTATATCGTAGACACATTATTTACAGTCATTATGCGATTAATGTCTCGTGACTCGCGAAGCGCGCGACGAAAGCAGTGAACAGCAAAGTATTCGCGTTGAAGTTAACGTATTTCGTAATCGTGTTTTCACTTAATCTCAATCGTTAGTCGCTGATACTACTTTTCTTTTTTTTTTTTAAAGAGAATCGTATTAAATGGTTGAAAAATGTAGGATGAGGTATTGAGATAAGAATTCGATTAGTGAGCTTATGTTTGGAATGTGGGTAAAGAATTACCATGGGCCCAGAATAACCCGGCTCCGCCTTGCGCTCTGTTTGTCTAACTTTCGCCGTTCGACGATTAAAATCGAATACGTAAAAGTATTTACAGCTTCGTAACAGATGTTTTACAGGTTCGTAAGTCGCGCGGTTAGATAGCGAAAGAAACCGTAGTGATCGTGTCGGAATCGATTGGTTACTCAAGGTGAAGGAGGAGCTACCCCACTATGAGATGTTGTCACCGCCATCTTTCATCATTTCGAGCAAACCTACAGACATGGTGTAAGAGTAGGAATCGTGTTTGGGTTTTAATTCATACCATGAGAAGTGATCTTGAACGACCAATCGATTTTGACGCAACTGTAGCTCATACGCGTGTATTTATTTCTTTTCGTTCTACATGCTCTTCTCATGCGTTGTCCATAGCTTTGGGAGACTTTCGAGGAGTTAAATAAAACTTAAGTATTAAATGAATGTGTCGTCGTGCGCAATAATTGTTTAAAAAAATGTAGGTCGAAAGGTTCAAATAAAATTGAATATTTTCCTAAACCGTTTCACAATAATCGAGGTATAGAATCTAAGTTAAAAAACTTATACAAAGACTGCGACGGTAATCGTGGGGCAGATGAGGTGTAAAATTTCTACGTCCCAGTGTTCTCCAAAATCGAGGAGCACCTTATAATCCAAGGGCCCGTGAAAATGTTTAATGTAAATAAATATACCACTTATATCTGCATCACGACTGTCGCCGATTATATATGTACAGCGCTCCAATTCTGGCAACGTAAATTCTTAATAATTCCACGTCGAATCTGTATTTCTGGATTGCGCGTGGTCTCAATCACTATAGTACAACACAGACGATCCGACTTCCGAGTAAAAACAATCCTTCGATCAATTCCTTACATTTACAGAGCTGCGAATGCAGAAGCAATTAGAGCGCGTTCGTATAATATTATCATACAAAATGCTATATCTATATACGTATGTAGTATCAATGCGAAATGACAGCATTGAATCACTGTCGTCGGGAAACTGTTGGTGTCCAAAAGATCGTTCTTCGCTACGTATTGCTGCATTTAGTCGCACAGTTTCCCGGTTTCGATAGTCTCGACGCGTTGCAGACAATTGCTCAGACATTTCATTCAATTTTACGAAAGAGAAACCCTCTATGTCAGCCCTTAGACGACCTCACAGGGTTCAAAGAATCCAGCCCCACTATTTCGTTAATATCTCATTGATTCAATTGAATTGATGCTTTCCATCTTAATCTACCCCTTTTTTTAACATCTTTAATTCTGTGATTTTTTATATATATTGAATGGACTGGAATTAAATAATTTAGGCCTGAGGTTATTTAGCGCCTTATGCTTGAACTAAATTTTTACAGAGTCAGTTAAGTTGATATGTTTGTCTCCAGTTTATGGAGCACGTAGGAATTTATAGATCTTCTGCTGTTATAAGTATATTAATTCTTCTGTGTTTTTTTAAATAGTATGGTGTTCATTTGTCAGACAATTTCATTTGCTGGTTACTCGATGCGAGCACTATCAAACGAAGCGTTTATAATTTCTCTGATAGGGTTTTAATATGCAAATCAAACATCAAGTATATTATAGAAGTAATTAAATATTTGTTTTCTAGTAACATACATTGAAAGAAAATTGTGCGTTTCAATTACTAATACTAATAGATAAGAAGAACGGAGGATTAAGCTGAGTCAAAGAATATTAATATTAATTTTACGTCAAACGAATTATTCAAGCGTGTCAAGGTAGGATGTTAGTGACTAATCGTATTAAAATTAATCTATCATAAATTACCATAAGTTCTGTTTGACAATGCTTGTATAGATTAACCAGCATATTTACCCTGACATGTTCGCACCATTATTATTTATAATAAATGCTATCGATTAATCGATCATGTAAGTAATAAACACATCAGTATTGATATTTTCCAAAAAGATCGCATATGATTCGAGCATTGCTTTTTCTATTTTACATAGAGTAAAATCACAGAGTCGTTTAAGGGTTACGAACAATGGAGACATTGCCTAACAACGCGTCGAGTCCCCGAGCGAGAGCACACCGCAATTCCCAACTATTCGCACAACCAAGTAAGTATACAATTCGTTATACAAAAATAAATCTCTTTGTGAGAATCGTGTAGCGCGCGCGCCTTTGATCTAAGAAGCGTTCGATTCACGCTACGATTCGATTCGTCCTTTGGATTGGAGACAATGAACGTCGACGCTGTGGCCCGCGTATACGTCAAACAATAAAATGTCAATTAAAAACAATAGTCAGCTACAGCCAATCCTAGGAAACCATAGCTCTTCGCAATTTTCATTCGAGGCCATGGAAATAATGAAAGGAATCGATGGGAAAACGGACCACGAGCCAACATTTTTTTTTTCAATCGTTGTCGATCGTGGAAATCGTCGTAAACAATGTTTCAGCTGCCCGTGAAGCGACCTTACAATTAAACGAGACACTTCGATGTTCGTTAAATGATATTCGAGTAATAAAAGTTGAAAGTACACGGTGCATTCGAGTTCGCTTAAAATTACAGATATATCGGAGTATTTTTGTCAGGTTTTTTTTTCCTTTTGCTTCGAAGTGATATTCGCGATAATAATTGAACAGGTATCGGGGAATCCTTTGAGATCATGGAAATCGATGTAAATGCGTTCCTGAATGCATCCTCGGAACGATTTTAACCCTCTATTGTCGTGAATTTTATTTTATCTTTCGAAAAAGTTATCGTTTTTAGGTTGCTCGAACATTCGTGAAGGAATTAATGTTTGAGCTAAACGTGCAGCATCAGTTGTCTTAGGAAACCATGCGCGAGCCTTGTCGAATTTCCATTGCAAACATTGCAGGCATTTTATTGAATTCGTTATGCAATAGAGGGTTTGGATAGTTTTAAGAATCTGGCAATACTTACTTGCCACGAATACAGTCTATTGAAATAAACTTGTTGCATTTGTTCACCGTCGTGAAGCAATTCCGTCCGCATAGAGTGAAGTATCGTTGACGCGTGAGAAGAATGAACTCAGCACCATCGCGTTGACACGTTGATTGTCACCGAGCACCCACTTTAAATTAACAATGCGCTTTAAAATCATCTACAGTGAACGAACTCAGGACGTCATCAGGGACGGTGTAATATAATAAGCACATAATTTTCTAATTTTTATAAATGTAACAAATGCCGAGGACTTCTTTAGACACTGGAAATTGGCATGCCTGATCTCTAGGAGCATACACGCGTGATTTGGTAGGCGTATATCGTTTAGTCACGTGTCTGTGGGACAAAATGATACCAATAGATGCTTTTTGTACATCATATATGGCTACGACTAAGAGTTCATTCTTCTTCTCTAAGACCCACGCAGCCAAGAGGACCTCGGGGGCCACCGGCGATCGAGAACTCCGACTAACAATGCAAAAACTATGCAAAAAGAGTTCATTCTTCTCGCGCGCCAACGGTAGTACCTCGATTCCCTTCAACTTCGTTCCTCCGATCTCGCCACGTCTAAGAAACTGCCGCCTACTCTAAAAAGAAAAAAATAGAAAAAATAACAGCCTGTTCTTCCGTCATAAAATTCGTTTGCCCCTTCTGTACGTGGGAATTCAATTCCAAGTTTTCCTTAATCTCACTCGCGAGCCTTGTCAACTCCTTCTCCCATTATGCTCCTCGTTCAACGTCGTGAACATTCGAATCTCTTGAGACAGTCTCGTCACACACATGAGTATATCGAGTGATCACCAAATGTTCATGCTTCATCGATAAGATCCGTTTCAGCAACGAAACGACGAATAGTGGCGGATCATCGACCAGTTCGTTCGAGAAGCCCGAATCCCGGCCCGACGAGATCGCTCGATCGGATCAGATCGATCCTGCTTCTTCGGATCAGATATCGCACCCCTTGAGTCCTTCGAGAGTGACGACGACAGCGCGATCTTCACGAGGCGGGGATCGTCGTCACGAGCTAGTGATTATGATTGTAGAGGTGCCACCTCTGGGTCTCGGCGTTCGAGTCGCATTTCTCAGCGGTGATTCCCCTCTGAGCTTGGAATCTCGAGTCCACGCACACCGGGATCCTAAAGTGTCGGATCAGACCACCCTCGAGGTGCCTCCACTTTTGATTCTCACTGCCGTCGCAGATCTGCATTAGCAACGTGGTGCCCTTTGCGTACACTGGCAGGGTCAGGCAGAAGTCGTGGTGCTTTATCAGACCGTCCTTCGTTAGGCCCCATTCCTGGAAATAGTCAGTGTTTTTGTATTATATATAGAACTGGGTGTGAAGATTGGATTGGGATGTTTCATGGAGATTTCTAGACTAAGGACGGGGGTGACATGGTGTAAAGAGATTTGATGGACATCTGTGGTCTCGAGACTCTTTCATTCGGGGGAAGGTTCTGTTAGACACTGTCGGAAATGTGGGATGAGATTATTTGGAAGTTTGAGTATCTGATAAATCGAATATCATTATTATTGGGTTGTTTGAAAAGTCCATGTCAATTTTTGGTACAATCGTGAATATACCGGAATGGTTGAAAACAAATAACACGTATACATCCTTTAAAAGGTGGAAAGGTTGTGGAACAAAATGGTACCTATGTAATTCAACAATTTAAATTTTTCTTAAAGATTGGCACGAACTTTCTGGACAACCTAATAGAATATTACTATTCGAATGTTATTCTCTGAATATCAATTTTCCAAAATTACCACTATTCCAATATTACTACTCGAATATTAGTATTCTAATTGCACTTCGAATAGATAACACCCTTACACTATTAAAGCCCCTATAAAAGCTATCTGCATAGCTGCAGTCTGCAACAGTGTCATTCATAGAACGCGTATCATGCCAATCATGAATTAATAACGTGACCCGAAAAGAATTTCACTATATCGAAACAGCCATGGTAAGCTGTCAAACTGGTCCCGTTTACATAGAACATAGACATACCGTTTGAATAATGAACCGATGCACTTACTTGGTTGCCGCCGGTGTCGTGACACGGATAAAGTCCCACGTTTCCGTCTAGTAAATTTCCCATGCTGTCCAGGCACGCGGTTCCCTGTTTCAGGGACCCCCCTGGCCCCCCCTCGCTGGTAGGTATAACTAATTCGGGATACACGTTTTTCAGATACCAGCTGAAGGGCTTGCAGTGCAATTTCCGCTTCAGCTCCATCCTGTCCTGAATACTAAAACGAAAACGTGGCGTCGTTTTATTAATACGGCTCACGTGCGCTGACCCGCGCTTTTAATGAAATCGACTATCGGTATTTCGTCCCGTTTCCGTGCACCGTAAATCGACACGCCGCGAGAAATAAGACGGTCCAGGAATTAGCCAGTGATAAACGATCACTCCAAAAGATGATTGTTCGTTTTTCATTGAGTTTGAGCTTCGACATAGCGAGCCATTTTCAAATGTTTATCTTTAAAGTGGATCGAGTGTTTATTCGTTAAGGGCTCGCGGCAGTCCTGGGTCGTGTTATAAACCTCATTTATTTTTACGTTTATCAAGGGGGTTAATGAAAGGGCAGACTATGAGTTATCAAAGATTACAAATTACTAATTGATGATTGTAGATTTAATTATTCACCCCTGCTCTATCGATTACACCGTACTGTCATTGTTGCAGAGTTATAATTAGACTGCAGATGTTCATCCATTTATGGCAAACGGAAGTATGCGGAAATCTATAAGGATGTGCACAGATGCAAAAATTGATAAAACATCAAGAATAATATACTACCGTTTAGAAGATGAGACATATTTTAATTTACGTTTCAATTCTTTTTTTGTACCTGTGAGAATATTAATTTGCATGAATATTCGTAGTCTAGTTATAATAGAGCAAGTGTAAGTCGAATATCTTCAAATCACACTGCAGTTACTTTAAATATTCCATCACTCATTAAAGAAGTCTCTTGGCAAGGGTTAAGAAAATATAGAGATACAAATATTGATTTGTACGACGTGTTCTGTGGTACATCCAACCCTCTCGAACGGCAACGTTTCGCGAATGTGATTAATGAAAAAGATTCTCACTCTCCGTAGGGGATGTTGCGCGCCAGAGGCACCGCGTTGTAGTAGAACTGTTTGTAATCGTCCATCCACACCTCGGCCGCGCGTCTGGTGTTACGCGCGAATACGTTTCCGCTACCCCCAGGGAACGAGTAGGGGTGGCGTTTTCGAAATACGTGGCCGACGCGCGAACACGGAATGATTTCCAAGCTTCCGCCGCACTGCCACACCCGGAACGATATCTCTGAAAAGTGCGTTTACTGGTTAAACACGTTCATCCTGAAACGCGTTTAGCAAAGAACAGTATTCGAAAGGCTCCATCCTTGATAATATTTGTTTTCATACTGAACGACGTGTCTTGATAAATCAAGTATGGTATAATCAATTATTAATTAATTATAGAGACATGTAGACAGAGATGGGCAAAACCCTAGGCTTCGAATAAATGTAAAGTTTGCCGATGTGTTTGTCTCGGTTCCTTCTTTGGAAAATGTTCGAAAAAGGAAACGAGGCAAATATATTGACAAACTTCAGATTTATTCGAAGCCTAGGGTTTTGCCCATCACTGCATGTAAAGAAGAACTCATCGAGAGGATATTTTGTTCTAGTTGTCATCGAAGAGTTCTTCTTTACGTTTTACTATTAATTTTGAATATACATATATGCGCAACAATGTTCACATTTTCTAGTCTTGTTTGAGGCAGTTTTCTATTGTAGAAAACGTGTCCCTCGTGTTATACTTATTTCTTTTATATATATAGAAAAAAGAAGATACAGTATTTATGGAATGTGTGAGGTTCAGCAACAGTTGTTTCATAACGTACGTGACCAGTAACAATGTTATTTTTCGACGAGTTTTACAAAAATGGCCACTTTCAAACACTGTTCTTTCTTCGAACGGATCTTGGAAGCATACCAAGGTTCTCTCCACCCCAAACGTCCATCTGGGTGTCATACTTCCCCAGTTTCTCGAAGTAGGCTTTGTTGATGACGAACAGGCCGCCAGCGATCATCGGGGTTCTGATCGCTTGCGTGGGATCCTTTTGCCTGGCTTGCCTCTCGATCTGGCTCAGGTACTCCCACTTGAACACGAGACTCCAGTCGAACCCTCCTCTCAGGTCTGCTGAAGCCCCTGAGTATACAATTGCTAGTAAGTATAGTGCTTGCAGTATTATTTCTCTTGCAATAAACGAATGAAGTATAAGATAGGAACAGTAATCGAGAAATTTCACGCCAAATCGATCACTCTGTACTCGAGATCAACGATTTCGATGAAATTGAAGTATGTTGGTGTTATACGCGAAGTTAGGGGAGGTGATGATGGAAGAACGACCCACCACCTTCCCGTGGTTTCCATTGAGCAATGACATTTTCACTTCAAACGTAATCAGATGAGAAATATACTTCAATTTCTAAATCAGATTATTATGAAAAAAGTGTCATTGGCCAAGAGTGGGTCAGCAAAGTGACAGATTGTGAATGTCCTAAATAATCAGTTGAATCTCGATTGCAAGGGGTTATTCAAATCCCTTCAAACTTTGCAAATTCTCTTCAAATTTATTTTCTTTAAAGCAGTATTAATTAACCAATTACACTCGGGGCCTTTTGTTTTGGTATCTACCAGCAACTCGAGATGGTTCCTTATCATTCTACTGCCATGAATGCTAAGCTTAGATAGACTTTGAAGATGAGATCTCTAATTTTAGATTTGAAAATCAGGTCAACTTTACCTCTTCGACAATCATTTTATTGTCACTTTGAGTTCCAAAAAAATTAAAGCTAAACAAACATTATTGTTGCTTGATTTACTGCTGTCAAATCTGTTCGTGTCTAAGAGTCACCTCTCAAGTACAAAGGGTTAATAGCTTCAGAATTAATCTTTTTAGTTTCTTAATCAAATGTCGTGTTGTCTGCGTATGGGTTATATGTTACTTGAACTTTGGACGTTAGTTCTTAGGATTCGATTGGGAATAGATCAATACTGACTGCGATACGCTTCGTAGCAACAATACCGATATATTGGAAAGTATCCATGCTGATCACGTCAATGACGGGACACACGACTCTGGTTGGATCCTCCGCCACCCTTTCTAAAAGGGGCTCCAGCCAGTCGGCGTTGCATTCGCAATGCGAATCCAGGAACGTTAGTACACTCGCGGTCGCTGCGTCCGCGCCTCTCACCCTCGACCTCATCAAACCCTCCCTCTTCTCGTTCCGTATTACTCGCACTTTGTGTATTCTCGAAAGCTCTTCGCCGTCCTCAGCTGCGGAGCAAAGAACAAAATTATGTAGCTTCGATACTGCTTGCATTTCCGTGGAAACAGCAAGTTTGCAAAATATTATACAGAGTGAAAAATGAACAGAATTCTCAAATTTTTTTCATCGCTACTTGTTGAATAGAAGTTTGAATTGGGACTATGAAACGAATTAACAAACAAGAATATAAAAATGTAGGGTTCCCGAAGAGGCACTTTAGGATTCTGGTTTTTAATAAATGAAGAATGATATGGAATTCGTTTGATATATTTATTTCCAAAGTACCCAATTATAATTGAATTAAATTTTTATTATTACAAAACAAAGACATACAGCCTCTTCTAGGGAACCTTTCATAATTTTAATTTTTGTAAGTTTCCTTTAAAAATCAGACATGTAGCAGTAATCGAGGAAGAAAGTAATATTGTAATTAGTTTGATGAAAGAAAAGTAGAAAAGTAATCTTACGATGATCGCTGAAGTCGTCCACCAGAATAATTTCCTTGATTAGGTGCTCCGGGCTCCTGTTCAACACGCTGGAAGCAAAAGCATCTTTAATTCGTGCACCGTTCCCGTTTCCAGGTGGAAAATAAACGATTTCCGCGCAGAAATTAAACGATTCTAATTTCATCAACTGGAATAATCCCATCGCTGTGTTTTCTCGAAATGGCAACAATTCTCCCATGAGTATGTTTCCAGCCCTGCGTTAGCTGGAGTTTTTGCCTCGAAATTTGCTTACCACCAGCAGGAAAAATTCTCGTGACCCAGAACGTGTTTCCTGATCTCGTTTAAGTCGTGCGATGTTAAGTCGAGGAAACGTGTTTCAATTAAGAAGCGAATGTTCGCGAGGAAAAGTGCCGATTCATATTATTGCACCAGGAAAAACGAAAAACGGAATTAGGCACATTTACGATGATCTTTAAACTCTGAAGCTATTAATCATTTTTCGAAACGAGACATGAGGTATGGCAACGAGGTGTCTCTATTATAATCTCGTTAAGGTAACGTTTCGAGTCCATTCGATCATTTTTAAATACCGCGAAAAAAAATGATAAATTACGTTGAAAGGAAGTATTTAAATTTTAGAAATAGTTTTTTGTTTGTAATAACGTTTTTTAGTTACGTTTTTATAACTGATAGTGTCTTTTAGAGTTTACTATGTAGAATAATTTTCTCAACATTTTCTTGGCTGACACAGCGTTATGTGTCTTTTCAGTGCTCGCAATTTATCAATTTTTTTGTCCTCAGTATTTAGAAGTGACCATATACGTGGAAACATTATATGTTATAATGAATCTGCAGTGAAGATTAAAAAACTTGTTGTTTTCTATCTAGTTGAATTTTTTACAATTGCGTGGAATGTATAAATATCGTTCATGAGATATAAAAATGTGTGGAGCCTTGTTTTTTTTAAATTGACAAATGCAAACAATACCACTCTGAGACATCGAACAGTTAATTTTTCTTAAAATACTATCATCAATAAGTATACGTTACAGCAAAAAATGAGTGCGTTATGTTTCAGAAAGATATATCCTCATTGATATTAAAAATCACTCCACTCGAATGGTGTTGCAGTCCAAGCATTAGTCGCGAATGTTCATTCAGTCCTTGACTTCACGCACGATTCATGGCTCTCGGCAGAATTGTACATTTTTCTTTTTGTCTAATTATGTCGGGCGCGACGCTTTCGAAAATCCTTCAGCGTCCAGCCCTTCATATTTCACGCGTGATTTATCGCCATCAAGCTTCGCGAATATAATGCTCAGGAGGCGAGTAATGGGTGCGGGAAGGCGGAACGATGGAACGACGATTAGAAAATTCCTTTGGTCGTTGCCATACGCTCCTGACCTGCATTCGAGAATTTTCTTGCTGGTGCATCAGCAGCCCTGTGCGGATGATAACGCTCGCTGCACGTTATCTCCGTATCCTTTGGAATTTATCCTTTAATCTAGCCAAATCTCGCCCAAATTCTCCCTTAAATTTATTTAATAAGATATTGCACGTTTTAAAATCATAATTTATTAAGTGGTACCTATGGGAAAATATAATTTTAAGCATGATGATCTATCTCAATGAATAAAGAATTTAAATTCAGGGTGATTTTTGGCGAACATCCTATAATAGAATTAAATTTATAGTTTCCGACTGTCGATACAACTTGAAATATTTTTTTTATAGAAGGTCTTCGTTTAATGTACGCCTTTAATTAATTGTCTTACTGAAAACAGTATCATTCTTGAAGTGTATTTAAATAGGTTCGTTAGTTTTCAAAAATGTATTTCCTAGAATTCATTAAAAATCTGAATTTTTCAGTGCCCTATCGTCGATGTTCTTGTTAGCAAGAGTAAAATATCAATAGGAGTATTTTGTTTTCCAGAACACTCTTAAACTAATCTCGTTTTGTTGATTTTCACGTTTTTCAATTTGCACAATCGAGAGTGCGGCGATCGGTGTATTGCATTCAATATTTGTCCATGTCCTCTATTCTTTTTGTTTTTAGGATATTGCTACGGTATGTTTGCGAATTTAGTTATTTTTATTGCTAGGCTAGGTAAATATTAAGCAGGGGATAGCAATGCAACTCAATTTCTGCCTCGGTCGACGTTTCAAAATCTCACTCCTCTTCTGAATTATTATTATAGAAGGATGACAATGTATTACAAAATAAACGTTTTAATGTCGTGTGTTTTTCTAGAGATTTGGACAATTTGCCATTTTTAAGAGTAGAGAGAAAGAACGAACAGCAGAGAAAGTTGAGTTCCCACAATGGGGATTATTTTTATTTTACGGTGCATGTGCAATATGCACCCTATGCTTAACGCGCGCCTAGCCTTATTGTCGCGTGAATGACAATTACGCGACTAGAAATTTCATGTCGAGTATGTTGTAGTGAATACCTCACGACAGTTCTGAGCAGCGTCGACCGTGCCTCGTTGTGGAACGTAATTATGACTGAGGTCGGAGGGAGGTCTCTCCTCCACTGCTTCATTCGACACCTGAAACAAAAAGGTCAAAATCCTACGTTTAGAATACTCTCTGTAGCAATCCATTCGCTAACTAATTCGCTAACAGAGGAAACATTACAATAATTGAACAAATATAATCTGGTTATAAGTCTCAGTTTCCTTGTTAAACTCTTTTAATTCGATTTTTGTTATTTAAAAATGCAGGTAGTCTCAATACTATCTACATTTTTTCATTGGAATTTTTAACTCACTTTTAATTTGAAGTAAAAATTCGTGTGGCTCGTGTGAGATTCAAAAAGCATGATTGGCTCAAATACGTGAATTTTAGTACAGAGAAGTGTATTTTTTAACTATATACGATGATACATATTGGCTCAATTCTACTAACAAAATTCATTTAAATCACCACATTTCAGATGATGAATTCTGGTTCATAAAACCAGTATGATTTCTATTGTTTATAATCTATGACATGTCTCATAGTAAGACTATAATTTCAAATGCTCTTAGCTGCATCATCTTATTTATAATCACCTACATATATTACTGCAATAGAATTCACTATTCACGAAGGACTACCGTCTCTCTTTCGTTAAGCGTTTATCCTCGTGAAAAATTGTAAGACTCCTCGACGAGAAAGGTTCGCAAAGTTAAGAATCAAGGGATGAATACCCGCGACGATAAAGGAGACGCCCTGTCTCCTTGGGAGGGTAGCACCGATACCTTAATTACGAGAGAAGGGAAAGTTAGAATCGAGATTCGCGTAATGAGCTTTCCAGTGAAATATCAGACGACGTGTAATTAGGTCATCAACTCGTCGGAGAATCGATAGCCGCTTCATCGGGTTTCTTCTTGGCGTTATCTGTCGTAACGTCCGTTAATATGCTTATCGGTTTATCCCAAGAGGATTCACGGGACGGTTTAACGCTACCCTGTACGTAACGCGTCGCTCTGTGGATGATTAAATACTGTTCCATCGGTTATTGGAACGGTGCATCGACGGATATTGCCTGATTATCGTCCTGCATGACATTTCACTGATTTCGGCGAGTTACGTCATACGAAATAGAATTGTGCCAAGCGTTCAATCATAAACGTTCGTATGTTCCTAATACACCGTATCATTTTCTCGAAGGATCGACGAAAACAGTAGAGATTGATTTACTTACATACAGATTAATGTGTCGTGAGTAAAGTAATTAAGTTTCACGATGATAAACGATACACGTATAAACTTGATATTGCAGATATGCATTTAACG